>NC_070585.1:4973443-5095943 GCF_027409825.1 Scomber japonicus
CTGTCAACAAATCTAACGGAGAAAAAAAGTACCTAACCATTTTATCAGGGTGATGGAATACAGCTCATAGCTGATAAGATACACACATAATACTTGTTAGTAGTTAAGTTTGTTGTGAGTTTGAATCCAAATATGAGATTTGTTGACAACAAGTAAAATAGAGAGTTGCTACCTCATCCTTTAACTTTCCTTCTGTTTAATGGCTGAGGCTTAAAGCACTGATGTGTGTCCTGGCAGAGCAGGCATGCTGGTTTGTTATGTCCATTTACTCCAAATGTTAACTGACATGCTGTTTATATTTGCTAAATAGAATTAGAAACTGACTGAACTCAGAAGTTCTGTCAGTAGTTTAAAGGAGATGGGCAAACAAAAGGTGAAGTATTTACCTTTTGAATGGTTTGTGGTTTAAGATTTTCTTTCAGTTCTGTACAATTTTAAATGCTGAAGTGTACAATAAATTGAGTTATATGGGCTGTGATTAGCTTTTACATGGGTTGTGTTTTTAATACAAATGTTATTGTATTACTTATTGTTTCCTTTTATGGAGAAGACTTTGAAATAAAAAACAAACAAACTTGAACGTCTCCTTTTATGACCACAATTTGATGGACTGATTAAAGCTGATTTGGTTTTGGCACCGGCCCACAGAGCTCCGCTGCAGCCTGCAGACACAGCAGAGGCCCATTGTCTTGTCTGTCCAATGGCCCTGTGACAATATGCTGAGGAAGACATAAAAAATGACTAGGTAAAACAAATAAAGTATATTTAGTTAAAGGAAATGTAACGAACACTGGAAAGTAGAGAAAGGTAAGTTGGTTTGGTGAGAACCAGGACAGGAAAAAAAACACTCTAACTTGAGGTTTGGTAATAACAGAATAAAGTGTACATTGTATTTGTGATAGATTGGGAAAATCAGTTATGAGGCAGAACTGAGCTCTATACAGGCTACCACTGGTTTGTTACTGGGACAAGTACTAGGTATACTAGAACAGCTGTAAAGTATCATACTGTAACAGCATATTCTTCAGTGTGGGTCTGCAGGTTGATGGCAAATATGAATCTGTACAATTCAACAACAAAGAAAGAAAATAAAAAGTTCTGCATGCAGTTATCTGCCGCACACATGTTGATATTCCCATCTCTCTGTTCAGGAAGCGCTGACTTAGCAATTAAAAGTAAAACAAGCTTTTAAAAAATCCCATGTATTAGTACTCTAACAGAACAGACAACTGAAAAATGTATCTGTTGCTCAGGGCTGGTAGGGATCTTATTGTTTTGTTTGTTATAATTACAATAATAGTTATTCAGTCTCTGTACAATACTGGTCTATCAAGAATATGAATCGTGGCAGAAGTGTTACTTTGTTTATCCATGGAGGGCAGTAATACGCCTAGTTGTGTCAAATGGCCAGAAACAATAGAAAAGGAATAACAGATTAGCAGTGAGAAAGACTACACAAAGAGAAAGTTTAAAGTTATCCTTCCGTCTATTTAAGTTAAAGTGGGATATTTCCCATGAACAGCAACATCATCAACGGAAGATGGCATCACTTACAGTACACTAGCAGCAGGTTTGTGGTTTAATACAAGTCAGTTATTGTGCCAGTTATAAAACCTGGCAAAGACCCATCAGACCCATCCATCAGCTTGCTGGACTGAATCTGGAGTACAAAATAAAGGAAAATGTTGGCTGAAGTTGAGATAGAATCTTAGGAGTTATGCTTTTATAGGTGTCATAAATCACTATTCTCGAAACTATACAGCTAAATACTTGAGCAAGTTAGGGTGATTAGGGTTGATCTACATGTCCACAGAAGAAAGTATCTTTTTTAAAAGATGGATACAGAGCTCTAGTAATATGTATTGGGGCATTTAAAACATGCCCAGTACCTGCCATGCATGTGGAAAAGAGTGGGAGAGGTGCCAGTACAAATAAAGAGAAGTCAATTTAACCTGGATTAACCTGCATAGTATAGCTCACACCCTGCAAAGGCCAACATACAACACAACTCATTTTATACATTTTGGGTGGATATAGGCAACAAAAAGCAGAAAGTGTAGGTTTCGGCAGTGTACAGTATAGTAGTAGTCAGGGCCGCTGCTAAGCTTTTGGGGGCCCTAGGCATAAATGGTCAGGGAGCCCCCCCCCCCCCTCCCCCAATTTATTTTAAAATTGACATGAAATATACATATAATTATGAAAATGTATATATTAACCAAAATATATAAAACAAAATGTCAAAAACTTTCTTAACAGCAGCATTACAATATAATATGTAGCTGATAGTTATAATGTATCACTGTTTATACTATTATTGTCATTTTGTACATGTTTCAGGTGTCTTTGTGTGTCTGTCAACTTTTATTTTGAAAATACCGCTTTTATTTTGACATTCTGTGTTTTTGCTGCGCTGTGGCAGAGAGTGAGAAGTAAATAGGAGAAGGTGAAGAAGCACCTGTGCTGTAGTTAAGCTAAACTGTAAAGTTAAGGACCAGTTTCCATGGTTACAAGGTGTTTTAGTGTTCAAGAATCATCCGAAGACCAGAGATAATTCCTCCTTTACACGGCACGCAGCCAACGAGCTCATTCATGTGTTTTGAGTAATAGGGCACACAATTAAGAAAAACAACGGTGGGCCTGTTCATAACTAATTTATATAATTTCTTTAATGTAATAATATAATAACTGTCATGACATTTTTTTTAGCAACCTTCATTTTGGGGGCCCCGCCAGGTACTTGAGGCCCTATGCGCTCTGCATACTCTGCGTATGGGGAGCGGTGGGCCTGGTAGTAGTAAGTGCATGTAGTGTGGTACACCAGCACTTTATGGAGAGGATCATTTTATTTACAAAATATCATGAGACTGGATGTACAGGCGTTGCAGTTTTTAATCCATTAGTACTATGTAGCTATCAAAAAGATATCAGCAGATCTCTCAGTGCATGTGGTGGAGCTTTTAGCCACAAAGCGAGGCTTACAGTGGATGGACAAAAACTACAAAAATAGGTTTCTGTCCATTTAGGTGTGGGGTGTAAACATAATGGCCAAACAATCCCCTAAGTCACCCAGTCTACATGCAAACTTCATGTAATATAACAGAGGTCAAAACACTGAAAAAGCTCTAATATATGCTTTAATATATAGAAACATGTTGCTACTGAAAGAAGGGTTCACACTTTGGATTCTGCACATACTGTAATCACTCAACATGTGCTACTGTAATGTACTGTATAAGGAAGAAAAGAACCATTAGGGAAGTTCCTCGAAAAAAACTGAATGGGAAATAGCCGCCTAATTAAATGCTTAAAGGAAGCAGGCTCAGCAGAGTGTAGTTTGGAACGTTTTGTGTTGTTTTGTCTCTCCATACACCGATGCAGTAGGTGGCGCTAATGCAGTTTTAAGCGAGTTTATCGTCCGCCAATCGTTAAGAAGAGGACGAAGAAGAAGCAGAAGGGACGGGAACGGAAAGTGCTGCTGCTCCTCTGCGTGTTAAATTGAGTAGGGTCCGAGACTAAAGGTGATAGAACACCATGCTGAGAGCTTGTCTGAGAGGAGCTAATTCCACAGTCCGGGTAAGACCTGTGCCTTATCAACTAACTCTCCTTTACTAGCACTAGCCAAAGTGACGCCATTAGCGTGTTAGTCAGATGTCATTCAGTGACCCACAGTCAGGCTCAAGGTGTCATAGCGGACTCTGTAGTGAGCACGGCTGTGATGTTTAATGTCAGGTCTGTGAATGAATGTAAAAACGTAAGAGACGATGAGAAGTGGACTGGATAAAGTCAGTGCTAGTTAGCCTGTTAGCTGGGAGTGACGGTAACGTGAATGACATTTGAACCACAAGGAGTTCAGCTCCATGAAGTCTCAGTAGAGGGACACATTTCTGTTATGTTGTATGAGTAAAAGGGAAAATGTCAGCTATTTTTAGAGGAGCATTTTTTCTTTACAAAATGGCCAATGCGAGCAACATTTTGATCTTCTCTTAAAGAAATATTTCTAAGTTACCTGCTCCGTGTTTGGTTGAACCTAATGTATTCTAAACGCTAGTTGCAGACCGGTACTGCACTTAGTAAATATGTCTTTACACGTCTGCATCATGTTTGGAAATATCTAGAATGCACATACGTCACAACTGTAATTTCAAATTGTGGTCAAGGAAATAAAGTCTTCTGCAAGACGTTTGGATTTCCCGTGCGCATCTATTCGTTTGATTACGGCTGCCGATAAGGGTCCGGTTGCGGCCTGTAGAGCAGAGAACGCAACGTGAGCGTCCAGTTTAACCCTCGGGTGTAATTCCCCCTCCCACCACAAAACCACACGTTTCAGTGGTAGAGTGGCGCTGTCCGTACTTCAGAAGCAGCAATTCAACCAAAATGTAGTCTTTTTGTGCAAATTTCAACTCACAAGTCTTTTCTTCGTTCGAGTTGATATTCATATGTTGTCTTCAGTGAGTGATGAACGTGCGTTTTTGTCATATTCCTAACTTAACGTTGATATTATCATAATATCACCACGCGATAACATTGGTAATATTAATTAGTAACAACAACAAATAAGCACATTGCTCTCTGTAGCATTATTGTCTCTGATGTAGTTAGATAGATACAGAGAGAAATAAAGCAACACCAGACTTTGTTTGATAAATATTGGACACAGATGTACACAATCTAAAAAGTAAATGAATGATAATGTTACTCGGTAATATTTGAAGTGAGTTCTATTAATGAGAGTTGTGTAGGAATTCTGCCCCTTGTTTTCGGACCTGTCAGAAACTGATCTGGAATCTTTTCAGTGATACTGACACAGGACAGTAGAGTTAGTTTGTTTTTCCTGTTTTGGAACACACGCATACGTACTGAGATTTTATTCGTTTGACCGTTTACACTGAAATGTGTTCTTTTTATTTATTTCTCTCATGTTACACCCTTCTCCTAATCCCATCTGTCCTCTGTGTCCTGATAACAGCTGAAGGTTCAGGTTCAGTAAATCCAGATTTCTTTAGTTCTTCTTTTCTCTCTCAATCAGCACCAACAGCTGAACAGTTATGAGGCAGCATGTGGACGGGCAGGACTGATACATATGTTTGTGAATGTATTAAGGTATTTTATATCTGTGATTATGTTTTTATTCTTGGTAAAAGCAGAGTCACAGACAGCAGGATGAAGTAGCTGCAGCTGGAGCTACACAACTGTAGCATTGACTTCCTGTGTAAACTGAGCCACAGTGTGTGTGTAGCTCAGTGGGTAGAGTAGTTTTGCCTAATAAGCAGCAATGCTGATAAAAATATGTATTTTGAATGAAGTATTCATCTTTATTGTCTTTATTGTTAGTTGGCACATGCCTAGAACAAACTCAAGCTACATTTAAAAGCTAACATCAGACAGCTAAATAAGACCTATTGAATAATTGTGCAGTTCATTATCTGATTAATCTATGAATCATTTTGATAATCAATGACTAGTTCACTATCAAAATAGTTATTAATTGCAGCCCTGGTAGCTGTCTGTCTATTGTATAATATTGTATTTTGTATTTGAAAGCATTCTTTTTTCCCAAGTATGTGACATTTTGCTTTCAACAAAATACAACATTCTAAGATTAAAGTGTAATTTATCTATTTTTTGTGTGTAGAAGCTGCACCATCATAAGCAGACATTCTAAGGAGCCCTAAGTATTAATGAAGTCTTCTGTTCTGCCTGTTTCTCTCTCCTCTGTTCTGTGTATCTTTCACTTTCTCTCTCTAGAAGAAGTATGGGGGGACTGGTCTGACCAAACTGCAACAATGCCGGCACTACACATCAGGACAGAGCGGGTAATAAAACACACACACACACACACACACACACACACACACACACACACAAAGAGCTTACACATTATTGGGCCTCTTGTGAAAAACTGTGGCAAGGGATAGTCACATCAGATTGTGTGTATCATGACTGTCTCTCTGATCACAGTGGAGCTGCTAAAGTGGTAGCTACAGGTGTGATCGCAGTAGGCGGTGGGATTGGTGGCACAGTACTCTACGCCAAATGGGATCCCAAGTTCAGAGCCGCTGTGGAGAAAAATGTTCCATACTCAGACTGGGCATTGGGTTTGGCTTTGGGACCTGCTCCCCAAGATACCAGACCCTCCATCAAGAAACAGGTCAGGATGTGTACACAGCATCTCTGGGTAATGTGCTAAGGCCGTTTTGAAAATACAGCAGGGTGTGAAAGAGGGAAAGGTTCAAGCCCTTGTTTTGCTGTTCCTGCCTCTTTAGATGGAGTTGGCCCAGCTTCCCTCTATGATGGACAAACAGATGAAGGCATCCAAAGCTAAGACAGAGAAAAACGTGAAGGAGGCAGCAGAAAGTCCAGCCAAAGAGATGAGTCCACCACAGCCTGCACAGAGCATAGAGGGTAAGTCTGTGATCTGGTCCTGACTCATACATTATATATTGATGGTATTGTTAGTTGCTAGCTGCTGTTACCTCTACTTTTGGACTGTCATAAGCTAGAGGTGTAATAGTACACAAAGTTCACAAAAAAAGGTAGAAAATTATTCTGTCATTTTAATCCTTTTTTAATTAAGAAAAATGTAAACATCCAACAATAGATGAATGAATAGGTTATAACTATCATTGTAACCATTTAGTTGTGTTGCAGGGCAAAAAGAAAACAACCAAGCTCTTTACAATATATAAAGAAGCATTTGTATCATCAAGTTTTGTGATGGCGCAGCCATACTCCGCCGTCTGACACAAGATTCAAATGTTGTGTATAAGCAGGACATAAAAGAGGTTGTGAAGTGGTGAAAGGGGCACAACCTGTTGAATGTAAAAAAAACATATGAAGTTATCTTTGATCCCAGTTGTGATTAACGAGGAGAGAACTGACCAGGTAACAACACATGTTTAGTTGGACGTAATTCTTTCCAGTATCAGTCAGTGTCTGCATGTTTTGTGAAGGCTTAGTCTTCATGCAGTGGATGAAGCCATGTTACAGGGAAGCCATTCAATCTATTATTCATTATGGCATCACAGCATGGATTTGTAGGCTCCAAAACTTGAGTGATTGGCTGGAAAAATAATGCTGCCACCAACTTATCTCCAGGAGATTTTTGGGGAGGCACATCCTTGACATTAGCTGATTCCATCAGGCAGAAGGTTCAGTTTACCACTGTAACTGTAAGTTAAACAGGTATAAATGTCTTGTTCCACTTAAAAATCAAACTACTGAACAGTGCTAGATAAGCTGTGTGCATCAGGATGCAGGGAATCTGTGTATATTTAATATTTGGTTGTTATTTTGGGAAATTTGCATGATCTGCAATATGTAACAACATGGTTCAACTTGTGAATGTGTAGGGAATATGTGGTGTGTGTGTGTGTGTGTGTGTGTGTGTGTGTGTGTGTGTGTGTGTGTGTGTGTGTGTGTGTGTGTGTGTGTGTGTGTGTGTGTGTGTGTGTTACTGAATGTTAACTGTAGTTTGCTGGTATATGCACTGAGAATTGTACATTGACAATAAAGGCTTATCTTGACAACGTCAGTAATCTAATATTTGTTGTGAACAACTTCACTCAAAGCTGGAGAGGAGGATAGAGAGATGACAGAGCATATTTTATTAACAGTGTTGCACTTGGTCAGTGTTATGAGTCTCTCTGGTCATTGTGATGGCAGTAACAGTACAGGATAACCAGGTACTTTGGACAGGCTGGTGGCCTGCACCATGCTAAGACTAAGTGAATTATTGTTGGACACTTCAGAGCAAGTGGACTATTTAAGTGTTTTGACAGTAATTGTTTAGGTCACAGAGTATATTCATGTATGACTGCATGCAGTGAAGCGGAAGAATACATATACTGTAACAACCTGAGTCATACTAAGTGTGTAATGCACATTACCGCTGCTGTATAATATTAGGGTCAAAGTGAATTCTCTGAAGCATCACCAGCGGTTCCCACTTAGTTTCACATGGACAGTCTCAGAGTATAGAACATGCAGGTTCTATTTACATATGTATGTTGAACACTTGATTTATTGTGAAAATCATAACAGCATCTGCAACAGTAAACTTTGCCAGAATTATTATTATTAATTAGAATTGACTTCTTAGCAATGATTGTTCTGCATAAAGGAGGAGGACAACAAACATACTTGCTCATTTCATCAACTTCTTGTTGATTTAAACAGCATTGTGCTGAATCAAAACACCATTCTCAGGGAGGTGGAATTCTTCTTTAAAATGCTGCTGACTGGGTTTTGTTTAGCTCAGTTCAGTCAGTCAGTCACATCTCTAAAGGTAGTATTTTCATGTTGCTTGCCCTTGTTAGTAAAACAGCCAATGCCTGTATGTGCTGTGACTGGGAGGAGTTTGGAACCTGGACGAGTTTGTTAGCTGCTAATGCTAGTTTGAATGACCTCAGGTTGACTGTGTCTGATATATAGAGTTTTTTACAGCTCAGAAGTACACAGCAGCCTGCAGTCAAGAACAGTCTACAGGACCCAGAAGGAGAAAGACTGAGCTGCCATGTTATAGGCTGTAATGCATTGTTATTGTCTAAATTATTCATTTTAGTTTTGTTAAAATGTGTTTAATGTGCACTCTGCTGTTTTTTTGCACCCACAGAGATCCCTAAGGGTAAGCTCATTCTTGACTGTGCTCCTGTGCCTCTACTAGACTTTAGTGCTGAAACAATTAGTCCATTAGTCCATAAAACATAAATAAATAGAAAAATAATCTGCTACTATTTTGGTAATACCAAATTTCACTGCCTTTGTTTGTCAATATTGAACATGGTCTACTTTTCTTGCTCTTCGAGATTTTGTTGACATCTCATGAGGCATTTTTAACTTGACATTTTAATGACCATACAATTGATTAAGAAAACAATCAGAAACTTAAACTATAGGGAAAATAATTAGTTGAAGCCTGATTATAGCTGCTTAGTGTTAGAACTGTGTTGTAGTTTGTAGAGCATTGCACTGTGTGATAAATACTACCATGCTTGCAAGTGAAGCTGTTAGTGCATGACATGGATCAAGGTATGTTAACAGACACTTAAAGAAATCCTGTGCCTGTCTGGTGATCTGTCATGTGTGGGTCAGTGCTATATTACATTTATTTCACAACTTACAAAAAAATATACATAATATTGTTTTTGTGTTTTTTGGCCTTATTTAATTTTTGTAGGAGGTAGTTTTTAGTGAATTAAATGAACTCTAATTTCTAATTCTTGATTATTTAACAATTTATACAGTTGCTCCACAACATGAAGATGCTTTAGTTTTGAAGGGCTCATGAATGTTCTCCGTGTGTGTGTGTGTTGTCACGCATCTCACAAACTGCCTGTGTCTTTCTGTGTTTCTGTCCCATCCAGAGGCCTCAGCACAGGCAACTCATATCATCTCAGCCATCAGTGAGGTCCAGTCAATCCCTGCTCCATGTGACACAGAGGCAGCAGTAGTACAAGGTAACACCGTCAGGCTCAACCTTACCACCACCGTCAAAATGGAAATTCATTCTTTGCCAATTTAGGTCAATAAGTGCACTACTTGTTCAAACGGGCCAAATGCGTATTAATTTTTGAGAACTGCGTATATTTGTATTACTTACAAATGTATCAATTAAAACAATTAATTAACAAATTGTTTAAATCCAGACAAAATATTTACTAGTGAGACTAAACTGAGGTTGAACTGTAGAAGCAGTATATACAGCCTTACATTGTTGGTTGATTCTGCTGCCAGTCAAACTTGTCCGTACTCCTATTGGCTAGTTTTATTGGCTCAGCCTCTGGACACTATGTCCTTGGGTCCCCAGCAGTAAACCCCCTCAATGTGAAGTCAATTTGATGAACAGTTCTCGAGATATGTGAAGGACAGACAGACAGACAGATATGTACTGCAGTGTCTGAGACATCCTGCAGTAAGTCCTGAACACACATGCCAAGTTTGGTTCAGAGCAGAGTTTAAGACTATTTTTATATATTCCTTGAAAACTGCTCATCCAAAAAACTTTCCACTTGACTGTACTTGATGTAGTCCCCAGCAAAACAGCCACCAGGTATGAAATAGATTGGATGAATGGTTTTCAAGCTATACAAAAGAGATTCTATCTGTATCTGTTAGCTGGTTGTGCATGTGTATATACTGTCAGTGTTTCCCCTATAATTGTACAGGCTCAGTTATCAGGTGTGTGTGTGTGTGTGTGTGTGTGTGTGTGTGTGTGTGTGTGTGTGTGTGTGTGTGTGTGTGTGTGTGTGTGTGTGTGTGTGTGTGTGTGTGTGTGTGTGTGTGTGTGTGTGTGTGTGTGTGGTGACAGTAGGGGCAGTGAGCGAGTCATGTTATCAGACTATCCCGGAACACAGTAACAACTTTTGCTCAGCACCCACCCCAAGTCAACCTCGGGGAAACACTGACAGTGTATATTTCTGTATATCTTTATATATACTGTACCATTCAAATGTTTGGACATATTCTCTTAGTCAAGGTAACAGGGAGTGTACAAACTTTCAAATGGTATTGAAGTACTTCAGAGTTTGTGTGTGTCATATTATGTCATTGTATCTGTATGTGTAATTTCTAGAGGAGTGCAAAGAGTGCAGTGACCATAAAGATACCCCAGCAGTAGTTCACCCAGACATAGAGTCGGCACCACAACCACTTAAAGAGCGTCCAGTAGAAGAGGTGACAGCTAGACTCGCTCAGCAAGACCAGGAGGAACAGGACGTCCTAGCGTGTAGGCTAGCAACAACACACTCATCATCAATTTTGAATTGTCTCTTAACTCCTCTTCTATGCTACATCCAGCATTTGCTGATTCCTGTCTGTGTGTGTCTGCTGTTCAGCTGTATCAACCGGTCTTGAAGACTCACTGGCCAGCACAGCTCAAGCAACACTGCAGGCTATTGGTGCTCAGGAGGCAGCGCTGCAGGCCATCACACAACACACACTCAAACTGAAGGAAGCTATGGAAGCAGAGGTACAGAACACAACCATGTGATGTGGTTACAGTAATGCTGGTACAGGTGTGAATAATGTGATTCAGTGTTAGATCAGGTGGGGGGCGCTGGGCTAGGACTCTCAGTGCTATATTACATATGAATCAGATCTGGCACTGTTACATTATGACTATGGACTGTCCACGACCATGGTAGAGGTAAAGCTTATACTGCTTCTCTTTACACGTGTAATTACAACTAAACAAACAGCAGCAGCTTCAGAAATTCTTCTCATAAATTGGCTTTTGACTTCTGTCGCAATCGTAGGTTGCCATATGCCATTTTTTATTGGTTGCCAAATTTCAAGAGGGCAGAGCTTATATGAGAGGGAGAATAAATATGAGAATGGAGATACAAACATCTCATAACCTCTTCCAGTGTGTTGAGAAGAGGATGAGAGCAGGAAGTTAGAAGAGTTCACTGGGATTCATTCATTCTTGTTGTTTGGCAACTGTGCAATGTGCAGTGTCAGTTGTGTTAGCAGCTGATGTATGTCGATGCAATGAAAAAGGTGGAACAGCAAAAGCACCGTGCCACATACATTATTTTTCAGTCCATTTTCAAAAAAGGGAAGTGGTGTTCTGCATGCATTTACACCCACATTAGTGTTTTCCTTATCCAGATAACGTATGTAGATACGGCAAGCATTTTAATGACAGGTGTCAATGGGGGGAAACCTCTGCCCTAGAATAACCAAACCACTTTTTACCAGTACTACCTGTGCCACAACATCTTAACCCATAATGGGCGAAATAAGAGTTTTGCAGTGGAGTGAGTTCAGTTCTTATCAAATCCAGGTTCCACCTGAGGAGAAGTCTACACAGTGGAAGGATCTAGAAGCTTCTCTTGCTGGTAGAACTAGCGCTGTGAATGATGCTGAAACTGCTCTATTGAAAGCCAAGTAAGAAACACATCTAAACACACACTCTCTCTCCCACACATAAATCCACTTATAAATAAAGATTGATTGATTGATTGATTGACTGATTTTATGGTTTGCAAAAGTTCTGTACTCAAATAGTTCTTGTACTAACCTCTACCCCACACTCTTTCCTCGCAGTAAAGCTTTGGACAGTCTCAAGTCCGTGATTGACAAGTCTAAAGAGTTGAAGGTCACTGCTGTTCGCCCACTCGTCTTGGCAGCAGAGGAGAATCTCCATAACATGGTGGTGGATTTGGATACAGTGATCACGAAGGTAAGGATGTTTCTTTACATGTAAAACCAGCAATAATCTACATTTTGAAACATGCACACACCACTTGTGTCTCTAAGGTAAATATGAAGCTACAGTTAGCTTAGCACAAAGACTGGAAACAAATTTTTTTTTTTTTGTGACAGACAACATTCCCATGTTTAGCAGGTATAATGTTTTATCATGTCTAAAATCTGTACTGTTTTAGCATGCTAGCATTTGTTTATTAGCACTTAACACAAAGCACAACAGAAATAATTTATTTTATTTGGTCATAAACAAGTGTTCTATTTAGGCTAAATATTGGGCCAGACTTTGACCTCCAGATGGCACTAGATGAAAGGTCAGTTATTGCGATTCATCCTGAGAAGGACATGAATGTGTCTGAACCAGTTTTCACTGTAGTCCATACAGTTGTCACACATGTTGCAGACCCACAGTGGTGTTACAGAGTGATGTCTCTTGACTCACAAACAATCTTTGGCTGAATACAGATGCATACTGCAGAGTGACAACAAAACAATTAAGTGTAGCTATTATGGAACTATTGTTATTACGGAACTGTTGATTTGTATCTGCAGTTGTTTGTTTTCCTTTTTAACCAGCAGTGTTCAGATAACAGGGAGGAGCTGCTATTGATATGTATTCTAATGCTCTTGTAAAAAGAGTGGGGAGAGATTTGATGTGAAATGATGTTGCAGATATTGTGGTGTCAGTGTCTCATCCTAACATTACCATGATGCTGCCACCTGGAGGTTTCATATTGGTATTACACACCGCCACCAACAGAGGCCAGCATGTGTTCATGTTGTCTTTAACGTGTTTAATACAAACCAGATTATTACATGAACCTGGTTTATTTCAGCAGGGGTTTATTTTCTTTAAATATCACTACATAAAATTGAAAAACTTAAATCAGGAGTTGAGCTATATATTCTAGTATGAAGGCTTCATTAACAGCTGCTGGAAAGCAGTTTTAATTTCAGCCACTAGGAGGAGCTCTAAGCTTTTGTAAACCACCTCCACCTTGTTTTGAAGTTGAGCCTGACACTCCTGTCCCCAGCTACTTTGTGAAGTAGTACGTTAGCCTACTAGCTAATAGTAGCTAGTCAGCTACTAGCTGACAGGAGTGAACATGAAGCAGATGAAGCCACACTAAAGTCCAGCGTGGAAAAGCGTACAGAAAATAAAATATAATCTTGTCAGGTGTGTAATATGTGTAACAGAGTTGAGCTATTGTGTTTCCACATTGACAATGCTGACTCATGTGAAAACATGATTTATACATATATGTATATGTATGTGTATATATATATGTGTGTGTATGTGTGTGTATATATATATATATATATGTATGTGTATATGTATATATATATATATATATATATATATATATATATATATATATATATATTGTCAGTATTCCTATGTAAAGCAGCCTAACAGCATGTATTTTGTGTGTGTGCGCGCATGTGTAGGTGCAGTCTGCAGAGTCGGAAGCAAAAATTGTCTCCCAGTACAGTGAATTGGTTAATGAAGCCAAACAACAGTTCCAGAGAGAGGTCAGCAGCCTTACTCCAGAGATTCAGGCCAACTGGAAGGGACTCAGTAAGAACACACACACACACACACACACACACACACAGAGGAAACAGAGGTAGTTATTCAACAGTCCTATAGGTTTTTATTTCTGTGGCAGGTTTTTACTATCATTTGAGGATTGACAGTAAAATGTGACTGGAAAGAGATGACAGAGGTCAAAACAGTCGTGTCCAAAATGGAACTGTGGGTGCTGTAGTTACTGTTCATGGTACAGTGTAATTTTGACCAGTTGGTCACCTGGATCAGTTTGGATCAGTTTTACTTTTAGCAGGTATAATTCAGTCCCAGGAACGACTATCCAGAATTAACATTTTATCATCTTTAACAAGTCAATGGCAGTGTAGATAATTTGATTGTGACACATGAAACAATAATGTTAAGTGGAATGTAATACATGTAATCTTTACTGTTAGTATATGGGGTGCAATTGGGACTATACACCTGAAATGGAAACACATTTGTAAATTAACGTTGTGTCTTTTGTTTGTGAGCTGGTAAACTGTCAGCTGATGACCTGAACGCCCTGATTGCCCATGCACACCGTCGCATCGACCAGCTGAACAGAGAGCTGGCTGAGCAGAGAGTCAGAGAGCAGATCCACATTGATGGAGCACTGGAGCAGCAGAAGTTGGAACACCAGAAATCTCTGGAGAAACTTGTGAACACCTCCCTGCAGCACGCCAAGGAGGAGGCCCGGCTGGACCAGGAGAAGAAGGTATGGAAGGAGGGGGGTTAAGGGGTCACTGAGCTTGAGCTTCATTTGGAGCCACACACAGCAGTCATCATTTCATCAGTTCGTCTATGAATAATTAGGATTGTGTGTGTCTACAGCTGTCTGAGTTGAGGGAAGTGATGGAGGCAGAGATGAGGACTCAGCTGCGGCGTCAGGCAGCTGCTCACACAGACCATGTCCGAGATGTCCTCAAAGTCCAGGAGCAGGAGCTAAAAACTGAGGCTGAGCAGGTCTTCACACTGCCCTACATTCTACACACACATTCCATTCTAACACACAGTGCACAGTGGAGAAGATCATGTGTATGGCAATAAATTAATCCTAATGTAACCTCTAGTGTATCAAGTATAGATCTTGTGTATACTAGTATACTAAGTATATCTTGCACAGCTCTCTTGTGTATCTCAAGAGACTTGGGGTGCAGTGGAGGTAAACGTATACTAGCAGCTGATCGTTTTCTCTTCTGTATTGGGATTACATATGACATCTTTAAATCATTAAAACAACTCATACACTGTAAATGAGGATCTTAGAAGCTGTAGTGTGTGTGTGGCAGAACACAGCATCGGTTCACTCTGTACTGGCTGGTCATTGTTAGGATGCATGTTGCTGCCAGCATTACTTCAAAGCTGTGCTGTGGGTTCTGTTCAGGTCCTGAGCAGTAAGATGCTGGAACAGGAGACCCAGTACCGTCAGCTGAGCCAGGAACAGCTGGATAATTTCACTCTGGATATGAACACTGCCTATGCAAGACTGAAGGGGATGGAGGAGGCCATAGACAGTAAGACACACACACACACACACACACATACACACACTACTCTGGAAAAAGGCAATGAAGTATGACAAAATATGGACGATATCATTAAGGCTGCTATGTTACCAGCTTCCTGTCTTGTGAATGCAGGCCATGTGGTGGCAGAGGAGGAGGCCCGCAAAGCTCATCAGCTCTGGCTCTCTGTGGAAGCTCTCAACTACACTTTAAAGACTGCTGACACAGATTCCCTCACCCAGCCTCTTGAGAGTGCTGCTCAGGCTGTGCGAGACAGCTGCCACGACAACGAATTTGCCCTGGCTCTGGCCTCAGCCCTTCCAGGAGTGTCCCTGCAGCGCGGTGTGTATAGTGAGGCCTCGCTCCGTGCCCGCTTCAACTCCCTACGATCACTGGCTCGCCGGGTCGCCCTTATTGATGAATCCCACAACTCCTTGTACCAGTATTTCTTGTCCTATGTTCAAGCCGCATTGCTGTTTGAGGATAAACAGAAAGCACCACCTGCCCAGCTAGGCAGTGAGGATTTAGACCCGTTCAAGCTCCTAGCATATGCCAGCTTCTGCTTGGAGCATGGGGATCTGGAGTTAGCAGCTAAACTGGTAAACCAGTTGAGAGGAGAAGCCAGGAGAGCAGTAGATGACTGGCTGACTGAAGCCAGACTCACACTGGAAACCAGGCAGGTTATCAGTTTGCTATCAGCTTATGCAAATGCCGTTGGGTTAGGAACGACCCAGGCTCAATAGGCCACTCCTATTTAACGTGGCAGCCCTTAAAGGAATACTCCACTGCAAATCACTCTTGTGAGTATCAAATAGGTGAAGCTCAATAAAGGCTTCTTTGTGGAGGAAGGCAGCTGTTGGATTCACAACTGTTTGATACTCAGAAAAGATTTTCTGTGGTGTTGACTGAAGTTAACCAAGTGATGGCTGTTAAGATACAACATAAAAGCATTTGTTTAAAAGCACTAAGTCACTGTGGAGGATTACCTGTAAGATATAATTGATGCACCCTTTCAGTCTAGTCTTGCTATGTCAGGCCCACATGTTTGATCCAGGTATTTATTTTTTGGCTTTGCCTGAATGTTATGGAACATTTGATTAACCGAACATTAAAGAATATGTCTGCATTTTATTTTTGTCAATACTCTAAGGTAAAATAAATCATGAACAAGAAGGCTGTCTGTCAAATGTTTTCATTCTTCCCATGCAACAGTTTAACTTTCAAAGACATGACATCATATTTCCACTTACCTCTGTAACTCAGTGCAATCTCTCATTCAGCATTTCTTTCAGTTGTCTCTCTAAAAAAATAAAACATGTTCCTGAGATTTCCTTTCTTTTCCTTCTATTCTAGTACATTCCACCATACATTACACCACCTGTTGTAGTTAAGACCTTTGAGATTTTAACAAATGTAAAAGTTACTTTGTGAGAATGCAAAAAACTACAGCTCCCACTAAAATATACCACCATGTACTCATCATCTAAACTTGGATATATATACATAAAAATCAGCAACACAACCTTTTGATTTTTTTTCCTATTCTTTAGCTGTAATCTGCTGTCTAAAACCTCTGCAGTGTTCACTCCTGTCCTTTTTTCCATTTTATTACATACATCTGAACTAGCTCATTAATGGCAACTAAAATGTATTTATTTAGTTAAGTAAGTTAAATTGTTAAGCAATCACAATATAGTTTTTAGAAGAATCTATACATATAGAATGAAAGACCTGACACTTGAGAAAGGTAAGGCTGTATTTGTGTCATTTTCATTATTACAAATGTCAGTGATTTTGAATGGAGTTCTTCTATTTCTGGATAATGTCATGTTAAGCATTCATTGTATTAAATGATTCTCCTGTTCCTTTTACCTCTTCATTAGTCCTTATTTTTCATATATGCTCATATCTTGTATTTTGAACCTATGACTGCATCTCCTACATTCGTCTTATTTTTCAATTACCCATTCCATTTGCCATAATGGAATGGGTAATTGTCTTAACTATTTTTTAAGCTTCAATTTTTTGCGTGTGGTAAGATTAGAAGTGCGTTGCGTTCACCAAAGAAAAAAGAATTGGTAGACTTTATCTCATAATTATGACTTAGTTACCATCTCAAAGTTATGATAAAAAGATTGAGTCATGAATTACTAAGATATTTATGAGATAAGTCCTCCAAATATGTTTTCTTTCCTGAGTGCAGTGCACTTCTGTATGTTTGGGATAATAATTGATAAACCTACATAAATAATGGTCAGTTGTTTGTTTTTTTTATTATTTTTAGATAAGAGAAATCTTGGATTTATTAGACTTAAACTTGTTACAGCTTCTATAACACCATATTTTCACATTCAAAAAATCAGAGCAATCCAAATCTGCAGCAGGTTTAAGCTGAACCTCTGATATGATGGTGGTTTCTACAGGACAAAGCAAATGACTTTAGACTAAACTGCAGTTTAAATTTTGGCTTCAGAGGACAGATAATAGGATTAAAGATTTTGTTACAGACAATGCCGATTTAAACTCATCCTAAACTGCAGCTAACCCAATGACAGCAACAGACAACCCAGCATCCATTTCCAGAACGCTGGTTCCCTCTCACTCCTGCTGGCTTGATGGACTGAATGAACTGAGCTGAGACAAAAGAGCCTGGCAATATATTTGTTTGTCCATGTTTCTTTTATTTGCCAGAAGTATTCAAACTTGTAAATAAATGTGAATTTACCAGAGAGCTCATCTGCTTGCTGTTTTTGCAACATTACCTGCTAGCAGTGAGCCTCTACATGGACCAACCAGCACCAGTACTGATCTGTTGCAATGCCTGGGTATAAACAACCCAACCAAAACCCAATACAACATCCCAACTCAGTTTGTATGTTAACATAAGCATACCTATCTTAAAAATAAAGGGGTTGCAAAATGACCAAGAAAAACAACTGGATGTATTTGCCATCCTAAACCTTGATCCTCTCTTCATAATGATGCAAGTACTACTTTTTAATTTACTACTCTTTTTCTTAAAATCTTTTTTCTGTTGTTCCAACTGACGTTCAATTGTAATAGTTTTTGGCTGTCAACTGAAGGACTGTGTAGTTGTTACTACATTAATCTTTTATCATGTCTGGTAAACTAAACGACTAATCACCATAAACATACTCAATTGGTATATTATTAATCATTAACACATTGTTTCTCATACAGCATGAACATATTTTTGTGGACTTTTGTTTATTTACAGAAAAAATAATATACAAGTAAAATCAACACAAAGAAGTATCATAGTAAGTTATTAGCTAAATATAGCCTACAACAAAATGCTATGGAAGGGTTAATAAGCATCATTTGCTTTACTTCCATATAAATAAAAGAGCAGCATGGGGCAGTGTACGCTGCCCTCTTGTGGCCTAAAAAATGTATATTTAGAGAAAACCCAAAATATTCATTATACATTTAGAAATATATGCTGAATCAACAAAAGATCTGAACTTCGGCGCTATCTTGGAAATCTTTTCTACATCATCAGATTCTCTGCAGTGCTTTTTCTAAGGAATTCTTTACATATGATGTGATGTATATTTCTGTTAGGAAAGCAGCAAGCAATGTTATCATTCAGCAGTACTGCATGAAAAATATATTCTTATTATCATGAGTTCTGACCTGAAAGGTGTAATTGATAATATTTTTTCTGTCGCCTTGCACAAAATAACAATCATGTAATAACAAGGACACAAATGTTGCAGATCCTCTTCGTATGACCCTGCTGGATGCAAAGATGTCACACTTTGGATACAGACAGAGCTAGCTGACCCGTGTTTTGGTTTTAAATACTCTCAGCTCCCATAGCCTTGAACTCTCCATGGTGCACTATGCATCTAGTTTCATTATGCACCTTATTTATAAAATCACTGTACTTATAAAAAAAGTTCTCTTCTCCACTGGAACAAATCTGGATTGTCACATATGACCTGATTTTGACCCTGATCATTTCACCTGTAGCATGAATCTAAATGTTTTGGGAATGTCCAAAATTGAAAATATGCAAAAAAAAAAAAAAAAAAGTTAAGGGAAAGGAAATTTGACTGATGGCAAGGTACCACTGATAGTATTTTGTAATTTTCAAGTTGGTCCATTAGAGTCTTCATTCACAGCCATGTTGATGCCACATACTGTTCTTTGGTTGGTGCATAGCAGCAGTTCATGCAAACATTGCATACAGTGATCGTTAGCTTGGGCAAAAAGAAGAGAAGTAGGTCCAATCTGACCAAACTGAAACAGTGGCCAGGGCTTTGTTCTGTACTGTTGGGTTTTGTTGTTAATAATCATATTCTGGGAAGGAAGTGTGTCATGGTCATGGTGGGTGTGACCCGGTTGCCCCTCTTGGTTTTACCGGTCTTGCTAAGGCCAATATACATGCCAGGGTGTGCAGCTGACTCATACGCATTATAGTTGTTGGCCAGCAGGTTCTCCTTAAACTTACAATCATCATTGTAGTGGCCCTGAGGAGAGAAAGAGGAGGGGGAGAGGGACAATATAAAACATTAGTCATTGTTTCCCCAAAGTGAGAATGTACATAAGAACAAAAGAGAACAACATTTCACACATGTAAATGATCAAATCAAAATAACTAATTCATACTTATTTAGTAATTTTAGGGCTCTGATTTTAATGATGCAAGCACAATAACATAGGTCTGCTCAAATGGGCTGTGTGAATTTACATCTGATAATATAAGTCCAGACATGACTGGGTAAAGGTTAGTAACCATGACTGTTAGAATGACCTGACCTGCTCCAGCCTTCCACCATCTTTAATAACAGACCAGAGTCATAACTTTGCACTCAATTAAATTAAAGAGTATGGTCTAGGCCTGCTCTATATGAAAGATGAGAGATAACTTTTATTGTGATTTGGCGCTATATAGATAAAATTCAATGGGATTGAATGAGGCCAGACCAGTCTTTGTGAGTTAGATGTAAACACTGATCCAAACTTCTTGGTTTTGAAATCTCAGTAGTGCCAGCTTTGAATGGTGGCCTGGCCCATGGCAACAACTAGCTCATTCACTCACAGACTAAAGTGATAATTAGGAAACATAAACTAGGTTTCAGCAGCGGTAGCTGTTTTCCGTGAAAAACCTCTGATAAACCCACTGTACATAAAAAAGCAGACAGACAGTCAGAGAGCAGCTGGTGAGCACAGTGGAGCATTTAGCACTTACATTCATCAGGTGGTTAATAAATACACCACCAATGGGATGATCATGCTGTTCTGTGTCTGCTTGATGTGTAAATAAGTAACTGTTTTATACTTCTATACAAATTCTCTACATCTATCTATCTATACACATGTCACAGTCTTGACTGAGTTGTGTGTGGGTTCTTTAGCTATTATATGCCTTCACCAATAACATATATTAAGCATACCAGAGGTCTGTCTTTCAAGGAAAGGGAATCTGTGAAGTCAGATGATGTTATATCAAACATAATATTTTCGCATTGTCCCTAAAATGTGTAGAAACATGTGACCTGACCAGACCTGACAGATTACAGCATGAAGATAATACCACAGTATTCATACTGCATACTAGTTGTAACAAAAACTGTGAAAATTCACACATCATGTCTAAAGTCATCAAATTAGCAATTCATAATCAGTTCTCACCGAGCCATAGAGTTTCCCACTGTCACTCATGGCGATGAAGAGACCGCTTTTCACCCCGAACAGAGTCACCACTCCTCTCTCTACTGGGGAAATTTCTAGAAGGCCTGGCATGAAATATGAAAATGATTAGCAGCATATAGCATACTAGATAGATAGATAGATAGATAGATGTGTCTTTAAATTGATTTGCAGCACAATGACAAGCCATTTGATCACAACATCAGAAAGTCATCAATAGACATACACATGGAGGACAACCCAGCATCCAGGAGGAGGAAGACAGTCATGACCAGCTAGATATCCTTTGTGACCAGCGAGTGGTCAAAGTGCATTACCAGTTAAACTTAATTGCTTATGGAACAAATGAAAAATTGAATACTTTTAGTGAATAAGAGGGACAATATCATTGCCCAGATGGCAAAAATTCAAATGTGGAGGCAAGCAGTTCCCTTTGGTCAACCACAATGTTGTATGCCTTCTTCAATTGTTTCTAATAAAACTAATAAAAGCACAGGAAAAATGTCTGGATTTGCAATTTCTATACAAAGTCCGTTCTTTGTTGTGTCTGAGTGCTTATGAGGTCAGTACACAGGTCCCATTTAATCTAATGGACGAGCACAATGCCATGGTACTTGTAATCTTGAACAGACTGTATTGGCTCCCATTGATAAAAGTAGAGTTAGAGGATTGCAGCTTTCTAAAATCAGTGGACATTTCCTGTGTTTTATTGCTTATTGTTTTATTAGGATCCCCCATTAGCTCCAAAGGTAATAGCTGCTAGTTTTCCTGGGGTTCTCGCAAGAAAATGTTACAACAGAACATAACACAGAGGGTCTGATTTACTAGAGGTCTGTGTGTGTAAAAACGTGTGCAAAGTTGTCACCACCTGCAAAAAATATGCAAGCTGATCTACTAACGCAGTGCGTCTTTTCAAATGTGCAAGATAACACGTGCTGTCCATTTAGTACGTTTGCCATAATGAATATGTAATATGAGGCGTTTTAACCCCAGTGTGCAAAATACAGGGAGGAGAAAATGCTAATCTGTTATTTAACACACGCATTGTGATTTACCAAACCTGAAGGTAATTTTTCCGACGCTAACTGCGTCTATAAATAATACGTTTGAAGGGCCGGTATTAACCTGCTGTACACTGTGCACAGATGACTTCTATTACTATGGAGACGAGGAGACGGAGGCACAATAACAGAACAGGATGGAGTTTTTCCACCTGTATTAATATTTTTGGAGTGGAATATTTGTGGTTTTACTAACAGCATCGACTTTGTCACTAATAATCTCCCATATGTGGGTTTTTCTGGTAATATTTGTTTTTGTTATAACTCAATATATTAGTTAACCTCTTCACTAGACTAGAACCTGATCACATTGTATTTTGCGCTTGCAGCTTTCTGCTCATCCAAACTCTCCATTAAGACACAAAACCCTCATTTAAATACTGCTGTCTGCACCTGTTTTCATTTACACAGTTATTCTTAGTAGATCACATGCAATGCGCATGCAAACGAAACGCGCAATCTATTGCACTGCGCATACAATTTAGTACCCACTATTTGGGATCTTAGTTTACTTAGTAAATCAGGCCCAGAGTGTCATTAAAAATACAATTTTGAATAAAGACATTTATTCTCACTTTGAGAACTTAGCCAATACAAAATCCCCACATATCTATAGATAAAACTTGCTTAGACCAGTGATTCTTAACCATAGGGCTACAAGCGCCACCTAGCATGGGACTGCATAGGTTATCAACTGAAGACACCAGAGATGTTATCCATGAGACACTCAGCTACAATGCAGCTTCCGACCACATGGTGGCGATAATGCGTCAGTTGTTTAACAAGCTCACAGAAAAACAGAAGAAGACATTCAGCTAGCCGCTCACCTCTAGTGCAATCCTGACTTCATCATGTACGGCTTTGTGACTGGAGGTAGGGAGTTTATTTGTTTATCCTCTTAAGCCCAAGAGCCCCAGCCGGCGGGGGCAACAGCGCCCCCTATAAATGAAAAATGTCAGGGCAGTTAAACAACCACGAATATGTCATACGACACACCGTTATGTTCAGAAGAAGCTCAGCTATTCAGCCAGCACAACAATTTACAGCTCAACAAAACACAAGTCAAACACCGAGCAATTGATTGCGCCATTTGCCGCTCCTCCGTCTAAGCACTGTGCATGCATGCAGTCACCACGGTCCTCGTATCTTTAATTTCACGACAAACTACACATCAATTAAAAGCTGAGATTTCACTGATTCCAGCAGTGTAACTCCCATTACCGTGAAAACTCATGGAATAAACCGTCAAAGAAAAATCCAAACAAATTTCCCATTGTAAATTTACAACTACAAATGATGTCTTACCTTCACTGTTGAGGTTTTTTGGCTACAGCAGCATAATTCAGAAGGTGTTATTCACTCTAAAAATGTAAATTTTTGTCAGGCGAAAATTAAATATTTCATTTATGCTGTGTTCAATCATCATTTAGTCAGCTGATGCTTTCACCTCTACAGCTATCTCACAAGTGTTACCTTTATTATGATACCAATATTATTCATATAGACCTTGTAGTTGCAGAGATATACTATATTCATGTTGGGCATGTCATTTTCAAGCAGGACCCTGAGCTAGAGGCCTAGGGAGGAAGAGGTTAATTTAAAATATATATTATTTTAAATGTATTTATTTCATCACCACCTTTATTATTGACTGTTTGAGTCCCTCCTTTTTTGTTAAAAGTAAACTCTAAATATTGGTCTTTTTTTTATGAATAAGCCTGACTTAAGCCTTTAATTTTTTTGTTTGTTCCATGAATTATCAGTAAAAGTTAATAAAAGTTTAATAAAATTAGAACTCTACCTGTAGAGGTGAGTGACAGTGAATGGGATAAATGGATTTCTCGTTTCATCTGGCAGAAACCGCAGATTCGATTTAACATTTTACAGCTAGGAAAGGTGGGTTTGCACTTCCTTGCCTAAGAAACTATTACTATGTCTCACAACTAATTCCCTTGTTGCAACGGGGAATACAAGGCCAAGTGGAAAAAATAGTTTGGATTGTCCCCTAGGTTTCCTCTTCAAGCCACAATTGCTGATAGAGGTCTGGCAACCAAATTGGAACATTAATAACCCCTGGATTAATCAAACATTGAAAATATGGCAGAAGGTGGTTAAGGCATGTGGTATCCATAAGATGTTAAAACTTTTTAGATGGTGTGCCTATGACACAGAATTTCTTCCCAATAGGGGGGATAAAAGATTTGAATCATGGGTCGAGAAGGGCCTTACGACCTATCTTTCCTTCACACACAAAGGCATAATACAAAGTTTTTCCGTGTTTGAGGGCCAAACGTGACCTACAACAAAATGATTTCTTTAGATTCCTCCAAATTCACGACTATTTCAACCAGAAATGCAAAACTACAGACTTGTCAGCAGCAGAATCAACATTCTACAAAATTCTGAAATTAGCCTACAGTTCAACTCCGAAAGAAGGTATTTCTAGACTATACAATTCGCTGTTCCACGCCACTAATGAAAGTACACTTCATATTAAATAAACATGGGAAAGAGAGGCAGGAATGAGGCTTTCTGAGGAGGATGGGGGGGAAATTTGCATGGTCAAATGGTCTTCAACCAACTCCATGCACTGGGGAGAACACTGTTGGAAGAATGTTATAAGATATTTTAAGATCCCATGTCAAGAAAAATACAAGAACACAAACTTAACCTGTTGGAGACAATGTGGCTCTCCAGAGGCAAACCATTTCCACGTATTCTGGGGCTGCCCCAAATTGAACCAGTATTGGAGCAGCATTCACAACACATTAAATACAGTGTTTAAGTGCCAAATACCCCTTAACTTTGAAAATCTGTATCTGGGTCATGTTGAGTGCTTGAAACTAAGGAGGGACATAAAGCTGCTTCAGGGTCTTCTGGCTGCAAGTAAAAAACCCATTACCAGGAAATGGTTAAATCCAACACCACCTACAATTGAGAATTGGCATGGAATAATTCTAGAAATATTTAAAATGGAAAAGCTGACCTACTGTCTGAGAATCCAAAGGGTCAAGTTTTATCAAATTTGGGGAAAATGGATTGAATTTATAACCCCAACTCGAGCAGACTTTGTATGATCCCTCCGAGTTTTTTTTTCTCTTTTTTTTCTTTTCTTTTTTGTCTCCTTCCTATCCCTGATGGAAATAACAATAAGCAAGTTAATGTATATAGTTGTCTTTTTAAGATTGTTAATATGTTGATGCAGAAACTGCAACTATGCAGGTTTGTAAGCATGTGGGTTGAAGATAGAGGTTAATGTGTGTAAATGAGCTACATCTTTCTAATTTAGTGGAATGTATAAGGACATGTTCTCAGGAAAGTGACAATGGATGCTCATGAAAGACCAGGAGGACTGTCCTTTACCACACGAACTGTGTCCTTCGTTGACTCTTGTTGCTCACCCGTATGCATAAATGGTTGCATAAACAGGAAATGGACTATGGAAATACCAATTTTGTGTTTTTGTGCTGTTGATTCTGGTGGAAAATGCCTTTCCCAAACAAAATTTAAAAAAAAAAGGCCTCAAGGTCCAAAAGGTTAAGAATCCCTGGTTTAGACGACACTCAGGACCTTTGTCCTCCATCCAACACTATATCAAACCTCTGACTTGTTACGTTTACCCCATTCAGGCATAACAGTCAAACACATATCTGACCTTGGCCGCTATAGCAACACTTCCCCAAAAGGAGCAGACTCGCTGCTTACCACTATCTCAAGGGGAGACAGTGTCTAAATGAAACATTTGCTATGACTTGGCTTCACTGTATTGGCTTCCCGTAAAATTCAGAATAGAATTCAAAATCCTTCTCCTCACCTTCAAAGCTCTTAATGGTCAGGCTCCATCATATCTTAAAGAGCTTATAGTAACCCTTATGTACCTACCAGAACACTGCGCTCCCAGCATGCAGACTTACTTGTGGTTACTATATCTCTAAAAGTAGAATGGGAGGCAGAGCCTTCAGCTATCAAGCTCCTCTCCTGTGGAACCATCTTCCAGAGTAGGCTTAAAACTTTCCTTTTTGATAAAGCTTATAGTTAGGGCTCTTAGAGCTCTTCGCTTATGCTGCTATAGGCTTAGACTGCCGGGGGACTCCCATAATGCACTGAGTTCCTCTCTCCTCCTCCTCCTCTCTCTCTCTCTCTCTCTCTCTCTCTCTCTCTCTCTCTCCCTCTCTATCTCTCTATCCATCCATCTATATCCATTAACATGCATGTACTATTAATGCATTTAATAACCAAACTTCTTCCCCGGAGTTGTCTGTGCTTTCTCGTCTCACAGGTAATCTGTGCCTGTAAACGTCCGAATGACAGATTCCAGTCCCAGACCTTCTAGTTTCATTGTTGATTTTCATTGTGCTTCTCTCCTCTATCCTTCCTTTCTCTCTTATCAACCCCAACCGGTCGAGGCAGATGGCCGCCCACTCTGAGTCTGGTTCTGCCTGAGGTTTCTTCCTGTTAAAAGGGAGTTTTTTCCTGCCACTGTTGCCAAGTGCTTGCTCATGTGGGAATGTTGGGTCTCTTTAAAATTGAACCTGAAGAGTTCGGTTTAGAACCTGCTCTATGTGTAAAGTGCCTTGAGATAACTTTGTTGTGATTTGGCGCTATACAAATAAAGATTGATTGATTGATTGATTGAATGACTGCAAAGCCTAGTTTGACCCAGAGCATATTAATGATGGAAAATTCCCTAACACTACCTACTCACTCTGTGGGCGCGTTCAGTTTCAATGTTTTTGCCATTTAAGCCCCATGTTACTCTCAAGCATGTCTCAGATTTTCATCTCAGATACATCACAGTTCTCACCTCTTTCTTCTGCGATTCCTTCAACTAAAAGGTTATTTCTCTTTGACTGGTTCTCAATGAAGTCCAATTTTGTGAGCATCATGTCCAGTTACTATTCCAGTTTCTAGCACCACTGTAAAAAACAAAAAACAAAAAAAACCAACAACAAAACAAAAAAGGTGAAAATGGTAAAAAGTGTGGCAGGAAAGTTTCTAGACAGATACTGTCAATTTACAGTAATTAACCGTAACATGTAATAAACTGTAAAAATACAGATGAAGTTGTATGCTAAGAAATGCTGTATATAACTGTACATAAAATACTGTACATATATCTATACATTTATAGTAATAATCTGTCATTTTAGAGAACTATTATACAAAACTATAAGAAAGCATAGTACATGGAAAGTAGCCAATTTAAAGCCTATCACTGTAAATTTAGGCTATTTGTAGTTACTTTATGAAATTATCTTCTTACAGTGATTTTTTTGTAAAACTTCATTGGACAATAGAAACTAAGTTTTGTATGTCAAAATACATTAACAATAGCTATATTTCATAAATATATCGGATAACTATTATAATGGTGGATTTGCCAAGTAGTAAGAAGGAATGCTTCTGTGCAGAGGTAACCGATCTGCTGGTGCACAAAGCGAAAGAGATCTCTAGTTGTATCCTAATGTAGCCCATCTCAACTCCTAAATGGTCACAGTTTAGTTAGTAAATGACACTAAAGGCAAGAATCAAACAAAAGATCTGCACACTGCATTAGTAACTCCCAGCTATTTTAATTGAGCAACAATTTGATCTACCAGAGATCTTCATCAAGCATTGTCAGATCACCATCGCAGGACAACATGTAGGCCCAAACACGTTTATCACTCAGGTTATTGTGACTGTATGATTAAAAGTCATGTCTGATACTCCCACATTGGGGACAGAACAATATGCAATATTGTGTTCTTGTCTGTCAGTTTCCTATTGAGTTCTGTGGATCTGTCTGAATCAATGTACCTTCACCAAAGACGTTTATGAAAAAAGCAGCACAAATTCTTGATCAAAGTATCCAACATATAAGGAAACATAGTTTGGAGTCATGGTACAACACATATCGGTGCCTTTCAGCTGCAGATAAAAAGAAAATCTTGGGATTCCCATCTAAATGAGAGGGCCAAAAATCAAATGCTTCAATGCCTCCATCATATAGTGACGGAGTAATTCTACATCAAGCATAACCAGTGACATATTAGCAACAGAGAAGTCAATAGTTTTCAAAATGTTATTCATATCTATGGTATCTTTTATATATGAAAACAAAGAAGTGAAGGTTTTAGAAAATAGTCAACATATATAGATATTTCCTCTGTTTAAGAGCCAACACCAGCTGTAATTCATTTGTCCGTCTGCTGAAATACGGGTCTTGAGGCAGCATGTTGTAAGCCAAGCTGCAGGGACCTTTAATCATGTAGGTGATGTTTTTTGTGCTCTGCTCCCTAGGTGCACAAACCCTATCCTCTCTCTTCCTTTGATAGGTTTAAGTACACTCTGTGGAACCCAGTGCAATTTATCCCAAAAAATATTTACCATAATGCCCTGCACTTTTTGTAGCAGACCAGCAGGGGGCTCCATACATTTTAAACTGTGCCAGAGAATTGACACTACCAAGTTATTAATAATCAGGACCCTTCCTTTATAAGGCAAGTGAGGTAGTGTGAGGCCTCATGCACTTGGCTAACCTGCCCTCCACCTTCTCCATTAATCCCTCCCAGTTTGTCTTTACAGCCTGATCATCTCCTAGATAAACCCCCAGGTACTTTAAGCCTCCCCTCTTCCAGCTAAACCCTTAAAACTCAATACAAGGTCATCTTTGGCTCTGTGCCATTTATTTGTACCATTGTATTTACCAATGTATGTACCATTAATTATTGTGCATTTCACTTTTGAAAATGAGCCAACATATACTCACCCACACACACAATTACATCAGCACAATACTTCACTTAGGCAAATAATAACTGTTTCATAGGCTATGCAACAAATCAAACATATTGCAAGCAAATAACTGATTCACCTCTGTGCCATGTATTTATTTAATGTATGTAGGCATTAACTATGTGCATTTCATTTTTGCAAATGAGCCAACATGCACTCATACACACATGCATGCACACACACGCACAATTACATCACAACAACGGTCACACAGTATGTTTGGGTTCTGTTTATGACCTGGTGTATCACTTTAAGCCTGTTAGCCAGTATTTTAGACAGCAGTTTACACATGGCAGAGAGGCCAGTCGCCAGTCTTGAAGGTTGCCTTTTTTGGCAACAGAGTCAGAACTTCTCTCCTGCAGCTGTGAGGCAGAGGCAAGTCATTAAAGCTCCCAGTGAAGATTTTTATAGCATCTTCCCACAGTTCGGAGATTCTCTCTGCTCTGGACCAAAGTGTACTGTCTGTGCTTGTCATGCATTTCACTCATATGTCAGCTTCCACCAGCTGCTTCATGGCTCATTTTGAAACAGCATGATGTTCCATATGAATCCTGTCTAGCTGATTGTTCCCTACAGTTATGTCACCTCCTAAAAATAAAACTAATTCAGTCCTGTACTGACGTAAAACCACACTCATTCATTTAAAAACTGAACTCTGTCAGTTCCTGTGTTGGGAGCGTATTCATAAACGAAAACAATAGTAAAAAGCTCACATTTGGCTCTGACCACCATCAGTCTGCCCTTCATGATTTCCTCCACCAAGTGAGTCTTTGGCAAAACGTCTTTGGAGAAAAGGAGCACCATTCCTTCACAGGTTCTGCTTAAATGACTGAAAGTCACCTCCCCATCTCATTTCTCCAATCAGTCTCATTTAAAGTGTCACTGTGAATTTCCTGAACTAACATCACATTAATCCTCTTCAGTTTAACCAGTTCAAACAGACCTGCCCTCTGGAGTGTGGAGACTCTGAAATCACTCATGATCTCTGATGTGAGAAGTGAAAAAATAAAACAGACATACTGGTTCATACTGGTTCTGCTTCAGGTTTCTTCCTGTTAACGGGGAGTTTTTTTCTTGCTGCTGTCGCCAAGTGGGATGTGTTTGGTCTATATACTGTACTAATAGACCATCTAAGGAGTTAGATGTTCTGATGTCCATTTGTGCATTGTTTTAATGGATTTAAGTCTGTTAAAATGAGCATTACCATTATCGCAGTTAATCATAGACTGTAACAGGATCAGGATGGTGATGATAACATGGAGGAAGAAGAGAAGGATGGTGAGAGGGACAGTGACAAAGAGGATGGGATGGAGCAGGCAGGAAGGAGGGCAATCACAATCAGGAGTTAGAGTATAGTGACTGCCAACCTGACTACTTTCCTGACTCTGTGAACATATTGCTCAACTTAACAGTAACATATAAATCATAATATAAAACATAATATTATCATCACATAAGCAGCACATCCTGACCCAAATGAAGGTTACGATATTGTAACCCCAGTCTTACTGGACTTTATGAGTAGTACTCTCATTAAATCACATGCATGCAATGGCCCACTGAAATTTGCATGTACATAGCTGACCAATTAGGACACGCCTACTGATACCAAGTGTCACACAGTATTAAAGGTAGTGTCTCACTGCAGCACTCATCCGTTTTGATTGATTGATTGAAGTCCTCTCAGGCCTTGAAGCATTTTCATAATGCATGTTAGACCATTTGCAGCAGATGCCTGTTCTGCACTTTGCCTCACTCACATCACATTTGACTAGTACCTAACACTTTCTTTCCAACATCTGTAACTTGAACAATCAGAGGGCATGCATGCCAGACAGTGCCTGTAGCTCTTGTCTGCACCAGAACCTTGTGAAGCTCACTCCCAAACACAGCTTAAAGAGCTTCTCTGGTTTCTTCCATGGGCACAGCAGATGCAATTGAGGTATAAACAAAGTCTCACTGGCTCACTAGTCACTTATACAGATTTACAGCAAATAAACCCCGTCTACCCCTCTCAACAATGTCACTACAGAGATACAATTCACTTTAACCACCATGAAACAGATCCTACTGAATAGACAAAACCCACTCATTCCCCTCCCACCACTTTCTACCAGCTACATGGACATTGTAAATGCATCCATGCACAAATAACCAACACATCACGCCTGTCGTAATAGAGAATGACAATGAATTATTTCTCAACCAACCAATCCATCCTCAAGGAAATCCAAAGACTCAAGCCATTAGCTCAACTTCAAAAACTGGTCCACATGAGAAATGGCTGCATTCTTATCTTCCACCATGGCCTGAGGTAGCATTTAATGGAGGACAGTTCACCTGCAGATTAGCACACAAAAACAGCCCTATGACCTCACCTGAAACCACGACAAGAATGCTGGGCATCAAAAGCACAGGTCAGATAAGAACTGGAAAAATAGGACAATGAACTTCATTATGTACATAAGCCAAGACTAAAGACTTATGATAATATTACATTTGTTTGATTTTATCAGAACGTCAAAACAAGAAAAAGACTAACCTAAAACAGCTCAGATTGAGTTTTATGACCACCTTGCACCAAATGATCCAGATGATTTCATCTGTGACAGTGAAAATCTGTGAAAAGTGGTTTGGTGTATGGCGGGCATGATTTGCTAATATCAAATATGTTTAAAGAAATCTTAATTAAAACGACTGGCAGTGACTGGATCACTGTCAACACTGACTGACCCAGACTGGCCATGACTTGTTCCAACTTGAAACATGTCAATTACCACATGTCATATCATATTCATGATCAGCTCAACAGTCATATGTGTCCCTGCCTTAACTGGAAACTGAAAAGCACACAGAAAAACACTGACAAAGAATTTCTCTGTTACAGCTGACTGTCACAATTTTCTTAGGGTACACACACACACACACACACACACACACACACACACACACACACACACACACACACACACACACACAATCTCAGGCATGAGGCCTCTTGTCATACTTTATTATCACCTTCTCCAATTCTCCAATTGGGAATGTTGATATCAGCAATGTTAGAAGAAGTACTCAAAACTTTTACTTTAAAACTTTTAAAACCATACAAATCAGCACATGCACTTACATTTACTCAGTCTGTTGAAGGTGGAGCCCATTTGAACTACTTTATATTGCATCCTCATTTATAATAAATAATATATGCAGAGTTAACCAGGAGACATCATATCTTTGTACAGGATAAACACAGTAACACAATAAAGCTCAAGAGCTTGTTACCATTGTAGGTGTGTGTTTGACTGAGTATATTTGCAACTCATATTAAGGAGATTAGTGGTTTAAAGATAGTCATTTACTTGTTTTTTCTGCTTCCTTGACATGAACTGCTGCCTGAACCAGTCAGTGAAAAATAACTAAATTAATTTACTCAAGTGAGGTACTTGTACGTTACTATTTTCATTTTATGCTACTGGTATATCTAACCCTAACCCTAACCCTAACCCTAACCCTAACCCTAACCCTAACACTAACATATAAATAAGACAAACTGAGAATAGCCAAATGTCATACTGGCTTTCAGAGTCCTGTTTAACTCCAACCAAGTGAAAATGCTTCAATTATTTGGATAAGGATAAAATCAGCATTTATTAAAGAGAGAACGGGAAGCCTCACGAAATTCTCACTAAGAATTGCTAAAGCAGAGGGATATGTGATTATCAGAGATAGACGTGTAGCAAAAAGCTGAATAAAAAAGTCCTTATTCACTGTTATTTGTAACAGAGATTAGAGGGATTAGACAGAGAATAGATACTATCCATCAAATAAAATGACAGCACCAGTACAGAAATGTAAACCATGGCAGGTCTGTGGGACACTTCAGTCAGATTGGTTTTCCATATGAAAAATCAGCAATAACAAAATCTGAAAGAGTAGAAATAAATGTGCTCCAATTTTCTAAGTTACATTTTTTGATTGTGTGATGAATGCTGACTCCATCATGTTTTGATTATGTCAGCCTTGATGATGATCAAGTTGTAGTGAGTAGGAATCATTGCTGCTTTTTAATAATCAAGTTCACATTTGTCACATTTTTCAGTACTGCTCTAGTGAATTCCATATTGTTCATCCATAGGAACGGACAAGATGTTATTGCACAACTTTGTATTCTATTGTTTAAGATAAGCACTTATAATATTGACAATTAATTAATTTGTAATTAAAAATTAGTTATTAATTATAGTTATTAATTGAACGAACACACACAAGGAATCACTGGTCCCAATGGCAATAATTTGATGAAATTCCTTTGCTTTTTCCATAACATAAAAACTGGAAAGATTAGATCTGTACAGAGGCTGGTTATGATTATTTCCCACCTTACATGGATTTCAACAGAAATGAGCAAAATTACTTACTGTATCTGTTTTCATTATGCACACCTGTGATCTTCCCATTTGGTAAGACCTGGATGTGGAAGCCGATGCCCACATTACAGTAGAGCCTCCTGAGTCTCTTTATCCCCAGCAGGTATTCTCCATCTCTAGCTGTCACCTCTCTCCTGTCCCAGGAGCTGCTGCTGGCCCGTACCAATGAACTGGCACTTCTTATGGTTCGTCTCTGGCTGCTGATGACTGGGAGAGGGGCAAAGGAGCTGCACAAGAGAATCCCATACAGGAGCAGAGGTAGCTTGGACTTTAACGATGACATGCTCTGCTCACCGATCCCAGGAGTCATAGGGGTACAAAGCTATTATACTATTAAGCCCAATGAAATGTACTTTAATGTCAAAAAAAGTCATAAAATCTTTCCAGTTTTAGTGTCTGAGAGAAATACCATGAAGGAAATGCCTAATCATCTGTTTCATTCTGCCACCTGCGCTTATTAAAGCACAGAGAAAGGTTTCACTATGCATATTTTGACATCTCTTAAAATTAAACCCATTAGGGGTCCATTTTGCAGTCCAGTTTCCGATGATTTGTCTCCTGCTTCCCAATTTTGCTTCTTCCTCAGGTGGGCCCCAGCAGACAGACGGACTTATATGTGCTTCATATTACATCACTCACCACCTGCTGTCTTGTTTGTCTGTGAGTCACAGATGCTGCAGAAGCACACAAACAACGAAATACGTAAAACACATAGTGACAGAAAACAAAGACGAACACGCAAGCACTCAGAAACATACTGTAGTAAAAAAAATGAATGAAGAAATTTGATGGTGAAGAGCCCCTGCAGACATGAAGGGCCCCTGCACTTTTTCTATATAATCTTTATCAGCATGTTTGAGAGTATAAAATGAATATGTAGTTGGTTCATTTTATATTTCACATTATATCACAAACATTTCTGGAGCTGTTTTAAAAAACTGTCATTACAGCTGTGCTGTGCCAAGCTCTGATGACATGCGTTCTCACTTCGTAACAGCAGGGGATAGCTGTGCTTGGTGGCAGGGTCAACCAACTGAAGATACCTACCCACTTACCCATCCACCCATGTCCATATGTCCATGTAGTTAAAAAAACAATTTAAAGGAAGTAAAATCAAGCCTCTTTTCTTTTTACACTGTAACACTATAGAGTAGCTGAAAAACGATGGGGAATGATTATATTCTAACTGTTTTGCCTAAAGTCTGATATAAATGGTGATACATACATGGATCACATAACCAGTCTTCAACTATGGGAAGTTCTGTTTTAATATTTATATATTTTCTTGTAAATGGTTCTTTTCCTTCTCTAGTTAATAGTGTCCGGTCTTCTCCCAAAGATCTGTCAAAACACACAAGAAATTCCACAAAACATTACAGATACACTCACAGCTTGCAAAATCTAGACGTGCCACCAATTAACCTAACCTGCCTGTTTTTGGTACCCTTGCCATGACAATGCTGCTAATTTAGATGTGTCGCCATGAAACAAGAAGTCCTTATAACTCCAAGGTACATTGTTCAGTCTGCTCTAGATTTATCATGCTTGATGAGGGTCCCATTCTGAACCATGTCAATATTGAGTCATAGTGATAGTGCCACCTACTGGTGACAGGACGTTTCATGTGCTATACTTTTATAACTTGTGCTTGTGATCCACCTATAATTTGCTCAGAAAACCCTGCAGAAACAGATGATGCCATATATTAAGGATAATGAGTTTTTAGTGAACGGGTGGTATGGTGGTGCACCAAATTTTGATGTTTCACCATGAAAGAACAAAGTGTTGTGTGTTGGTCTTCAGTGGACCTGGGCTCTTATCTTACATTGCCAGAAGGAATTGAACATCTGTATTCTACAGCTGTACATTATGTGGAGAACACATCATGTAAATTCCATGGAAATCAGATGATGTTTGTCACATGAGACTGGCTCCCTGTTTCCAGTAGGTGGCAATATGACTATAACTCAATATTAAAACACAGATGTTCAGGTCAGGACTCTTATCAAGCACGAGAAAGTTGGTGCAGATTGGAACATGTCTGTCAAAGTTAAAACAACTTCCATCTGTGATCAGTCCTGCTCCTTTAAGCAGTTAAGAGTCCTATGCTCATCAGCACCAGCATACATTTGACTAGACGACAGAAAATCTGTTACTGCATTTTTAAAGTTCTCCTCCAGAGATGTTTTTATTGGCTCAAAGTGTTCCAACAAAGTACAGTATATAAAACAAAAACACGTTTTCAATTTTCCACAGTATCCTCCTAGATCCAGCAGCATGTTTACTTGCCAAAAGACACACGCTCATAGATTAAAGCAGTGAGAAGAATATATATTTGTATATGAAGGTCACAGTAAGTATGTGTCCCAAACACACTTGTGCACTGGCAACCAACCCCCCTTCAGAAGAGCTGTCTATGCTCTTCTGAAGTTTTGATTCCTCTTTTTGGTTTTGTCTGTTGTTTTCCACTGCTGAGCTGCCATTCGTCGTTGATCTTAAAAGTCATAATGTTGTCTGAAATTAGCAGACATGTATAAAGTACTAGCGATCCAGACTTGAGTAGAAGTACAAGTACTCTATCAAAAAAGTGACTTGAGTAGAAGTAGTAGAAGTGCTCTTTAACAGGCCCGTCGCAACAGGACAGGCAAACCAAGCAATTGCCTGGGGCCCCGAGCTGGCCGGGGGCCCCCAGACAACGACTGGTTTTGAATTGAATGCAACGACAAACTGTGTGCGCGTCCCTTTAATGCTGTGATGGTCAATGCAGGAAAGTGCAGCGACACTGTTATCGGAATCCCCCTCAAGGGGGCCCCCCACACCGTGTTCCCCGGGACCTATGTTCCTAGTTCGTAGTTGAAATATAAACAGCAGCAGTGTTCTTTTTAAACCAACAAAATATAACCTCTTAATACACGCCCCTATTTTTTTATGTTTTTAGCCTAAACGACGTCATACACCGATGGAAACCTCAGACTATTGGCTAAAAGGTTATCAACTTCATTTCACCGAATATTTCCATAGGCTAGAACAGCAGTCAATCAAAGCCTAGTTGACGTTGTCGTCGGTCACATGTCCTCATTGGCTTTGGAGGCACGTGCTGCCTAATCCTAAACACCGATTGGCTTGTGTGGTGTCGTCAGAAGCAGAAGAGGCTCACGGTTGTAAACATCTAGTCACGTGTACCAAAGCAAAAGTCCTTCTCTGCGTGTACTCTGAGAAGGACGTGCAGGTCAGGAAATGACGTAAACGGACCGTGTATGGTTTGTTATTTGTGTTATTACGTTACGTGTTGGACTAAATACATGTTGACATATTGAGGAAAATATTCCAGTTTTATGGAAACGGATTTCATATTTCACAAGAATGGATACTTGGCGAGCTGTACAGAAAGTCCTGAGTCATAAGATGATCGTTGTGGATAAAGGGAAGACTTTGAAGGTATGTAGCATTATAGCTGTTCTTACTTTAGCTGAGTGGCTAGCCGAGCTAATTGCTAATACTATTACGGCTGTGAGCAACCATACAATGTGTGAGTGGTCTTGAATGAATCAGGACAATCTAAGCTTTCTAACAATGCACGGCATGAATATATAAGTTTAAGGGTTGCTGTTTAAAACATCCAGAAGAACGTGTCGCTACCTACTAACATCCGTCCCGTCCCGTAAGAGGAACAGCGTGCATTAAGAGGATAAACTGCTCTTCATTCATAGGAACATACACTCTGCCTTTTCACTCTAGAATACGGTGTGTAATGTGTGTCTATGTGTGTGTAGTGTGTGTGTTTAATCCAAGACATGATGTAGTCATGCATTGGAGTGGAGGAATGTTAGCATTGATGTGGCAGCCAGGTACAGAATTACGAGTTGTTTTTTTACATTGATCAGAGTCAACTGACTCACTTGCGTTGCTGCTGCCTCTACCGCTACTCGTTTTTTGTTTTCAAACGACGCATCGACGCACAGTTTTTGCGTCGACGTATTTTTTGCGTCAGCGTAATCGATTACGTCGACGCGTCGCCCCAGCCCTACTTTGAAGCTGATAAAGTAGGTTTTTTTTGCTGTGGTCCAGGGGGTGTCGGCGTTGGTGGGCGGTAGTGGTGGGGGGGCCTCCAAGTTCATTTTGCTTGGGGCCCCCAAATTCCTTGAAACGGCCCTGCTCTTTAAGCACCGTACTTAAGTGGAAGTACTAAAGTATTAAACATGTTTTGTACTTAAGTATTGCAAGTAGTTTATTTTTAAAATTACTACTCAAGTACTGAAAGTAAAAGTAAAAGTATTGTGTAATGTAGTTATTAAAGAAATCAGTCGAAAGTGTGAAAATCATATTGTTTATATTATTCCAAATGTTTGGCTGTAACAGCAGTACAACGGAATGTACAAGAGCACCATAAAAACATTGAGCTTAACTCTTAACTCGAACAAAAAAATATGTATTGGAAAGTAAAGGGGCAAGTATGTCCCTTCCCCCTTTAAAGCATCTCCCATCACTTCAAACATTACACGTTTTCTTTTCATCCTCAACTTGTTAAAAAAATCTCAAAGGCCAGTAGGCCACATACAAATACAAATGTCAACAAAAAGTGATTAGAACACCTGAAAACACTGGGCTTAACTCTTTGTGAACAAACAGATCAAGCATGTCCCCTCTCCATTTAAAGCATCCCTCCCCTCTCTTTTTTTCTCTACAACTTTTCCCCTTCTTAAACTGTGTGCGTGCTTGTGTGTCTCTGTGTGTGTGTTTTTATATGTGTTTGCGTGTTTGTATGCGTGTGGGTGTGTTTGTGTATGAATGAGTCTACGTTTTTATGTGTGTGTGCATGCAGGTGCAATCTCTCGGGAGGCAGAGTCGGCACTTCATTTTATATGAATTATCTTTCACTCCGGCGAATGAAAACATGGACTTTAAGTAGGGCCAGGGGTGGTCTTCTTCCTCACCGCCACCACCACGATCACTCGAAGTTGAAGGTGTTGTTTCTGGTTCTTCCATCTCTGGTTCAAAGCACTTACTCGACGCAGGCAGGCAGCAGAGCGAAAGAGGCTGAGCAGGGAGCAGAACGAGCGGTCTTCTCACCCTTTGCACACATTACATGTCATCACGTCATGTAGATCTTGTTCGCGCCACAGTAAAATTGGATGCAACGGTTGTTATAGCAACCATAAACTCTGAACGGGACGGTAGACTAACGAGTAACGATGCAGCACAAAAAATGTATTGGAGTAAAAGTACTAAACTCATCGAAAATATGTACTGAAGTAAAAGTGGAAGTAGGAGAAAAAAATAATACTCCAGTAGAGTACAGATACAGCATTTTAGTACTTAAGTAGAGTAGTGAAGTAGTTCTACTTCGTTACTATACATCTCTGGAAATTAGTTATACATAACCAGGAGCCACATGTTGGTTATGGGCAAATGTCTGACTGTCCTCACTGTGCTCAGCTGAAAAGCAAATATTTCAAATGTGGCTTTTATGCAGTTGACTAAATTATAATTTAGTGTGTTGAGTCAGAGAGTGTAGTTGAGTCAGATAGTTGTTTGAAATTAGATCCACATAACAAAGGTCATGTTAGGCCATCTCTAAATAAGATTGTGTATGTAAATTATCATCATTATGTTGTTACTGTGGGATGAATCAGCTGGAGTAATCAGAAAGTATGAGTACCTGTAATCTGAGGTGGCTCCAATGTCTCTTTCGCTGGCAATCGTTCTCACTGCGCTCAGCTGAAAAGTAGATATTTCAAATGTGTTTTTTTTTGCTGTTGAGTAAATGATAATCCATGAGTGTAGTTGCGTCAGATAGTTGTTTGAAATGAGATCCACATGACCAAAGACATGTTAGGCCATGTGTGAATAAGATTGTGTATGTAAATGAGAATTGTTAATGTTGTTGCTGTGGGATGAATTAGTTAGATAGCTAGGTATTTTATTAGCATGGTAATGCTAGCAGGTAGGTAAGAAAGTGAAGCAGCAATATGTTTATTTGTACATTAATTGAAATACATGCATATATAGGCATGAAAGGATTAATCAGAAGGTATGAGTACTGTCTCATTCTGTGGCAATTGTCCTCACAGCGCACTGCTGGAAAGTCAAGACAGTTGTTTGAAATGAGATAACCAGAGGTGTGTCATCATGCATTAACGCAGTCAATATATATTGATAATGGGATTTCTGAAGAACGTTTTTTACAGGCTATGACACACAGACTAAATTGTAATATAGTGGACCCAATGCATGAAAAGATCAGGCTTTACATGCATAATCACATTGTGAAGTATGATCCAGTGGCTAATGAAAACAGTCATATGTTAAAAACAAAAATCTAGGCGCGCAGGTGGTCAAGTGGTTAGAGTGCATGCCATATACACAGCCGAATCCCAATCGGAGGTCCTTTGCTGCATGTCACACCCCCCTCTCTCTCCCATGTTTCCTGTCGGTCTACTGAAATAAAGCCAACAAAGGATGTTAACCCTGAGACAAAGAGGAACATAATGCATGAATTCATGTCGCAGAAGGATAATTACATGGTTGGAAGGCTGTATGGATGAGTAGTTAACAAACTGTAGCATAAGCATTAACATTAGCTACTATGTGGATTGTGTTTTGTGGTTTCTTACCTGACTTCTCTGGAGTTTCGCCACCTTGCGTTAATGTAATACTGTGTTTGACGACATCGCAAGTATTTTCCAACAGTGATTTGCTCTTGTTTGGCATGCTGAAAATGTTCGTGAGCGTGGATAAATGTCTATGACCATAACAAAATGTCTCTTTGTTGTCTGTTTTCATCCTGTCGTTCATGCCCCTACGTACGACGTCTCTACACATATATGTTACAGACTGAAAAAATCATCCCAGGTGGCTGTAACTCTGGAGTCCCAAAAAGTATAACTGCAGACTATTTATTTAACATTGAAATAGAAAATTGAAGTTGACATGAAATGAAATGTGAAAAAAATGCCATATGCAATGGCTGGCTCCCTAAACCTTGGAGGGGATGGATGGGGTTGGTGAAATGTGAAAAGAGACAGACAGACAAACATCCTGCTCTCCAATTATAGTAGGAGGATGAGGTTTAGATGCTTCTTCATTTGAAGGTCTTATAAACAAATGTGAATATAACATATATAATATATATTGATATATACATTGTGTGTTTCCCTTCTTGAGAAGAGTTGTGGCCTTGCTTAGAGGGAAAAATAAGGGAAAACCAGAAAAGACATTGAGAAAATCTATCAATGAATTCCAAAAAAACTGCTTTCCCACATTACATCTGTGAACCCAGATTATCAGGAATCTCTAGGTCCTTCATTTTCATAATTATCTTGCAAGGCTTGAGGAAAACTCTATTGAACAGGTTTGATGTCAGAGCAGATGTTGTTAAATTGTTTCCCCCATCACAACTACGATGTATTTTTCTCCTGGTGGGATGACTAGTCCTTCTCATGTGTACACACATAATCATTGTCACATTGTCTCTGTCTCTCCTTCTCCTTCTGAGCCCAGCTATGAGCCCTACATGAGCAGTGCACTGACGCACCACATGTCACATGATATTAACCCTCCACTGCAGCTGTGTTTTGTATGTGTATGCAGACAAGATAGGACAACATTTGTTGGTGTGAATCACATTCTTGTTTTCTACAGTTGAGCTATTTGTATGCTGCCCAGCAGCAGAGTCCTGTTGAAAAGATGAATTGTGTCATGAATATAATATGAATGTAAAATCTCTTACCCAATTACTCTTATAACTGTAGTAACACTTACCTTATTCCACATGATATTCAAACATAACTATTTCACTTATTCTCTTTTAGGTATTTAAATCAGACCGATATCTTCTTTTAACTACCATGTAAATGTGACTTTCCAAGCATTCCCTGATTCTAAAACTTTAACAGTTTATATAAATTAAAAACCCTCTCCTCATCTACCGGCCCCCCAAACCCAACTCTGCTTTCATCCCGGAAATGTCTGATCTCCTCACAACACTCTGCCAATACCATAATCCTGGGAGATATAAATATTCATGTTGACACCCCCCCCCATGCCACTCCGCTGCCGATTTCCTTCAACTACTGGACTCCTCAGCCTACAACATGTTGATGTCCCCACACACTTCAGGGGACACACACTTGATCTGGTCATCTCTAACTCCGCCCCCATCAGCCACCTTCAAGTTTATGATCTTGGTATTTCCGATCACAAGGTCGTGTCAGTGGAGCTGCCCTTTCCTTCCCCCCACACCAAACCTAAGCGACAGATCAATTTCAGAAATCTGAAAAACATCAACGCAGATGCCCTGGCCCTGGACTTTCAACTTCTCTCCTCTGGCTCTACTGACTTCCTCTCTGTTGCTGACTCAGTGGATTCCTACGACCAGTCCCTGAGCAGTGGATCTCCACGCCCCCTTAACATCCAGGTCAGTCTCCTTCTTGCGTTCAATCAGCACCCTGGTACACCTACGAGCTGCGAAAGATGAAGACGGCTGGGCGTGTCCTTGAGCGGCGGCTCAAGGCCTCTGGACTGACTGCTCACAAACAGGCATACAGAGAACACAAGAAGGCATATGCAAAAGCTCTGAGTGATGCACAGTCCAGGTTTTATTCCACCATCATCAACAACAGCCAAACAACAAACTCCAAAGACCAAACAACAAACTTTTTTCAGAAATATTCGAAGAATTTCAAAAATTGATAATATCCACTCACACCTCTCCACCATTGCTGTCCTGCCAAACTGCCGACCCACCGTCTGAGATTGTCCAGCCTCTCTGCTCCTTCTCCGATGTCACACAGGAAGAGGTAGAGGACATCATCAGAAAAATGAAGCCATCCACCTGTGCCCTGGACCCTTTCGCTTCAGACATTCTGAAGGCCAACATCTCTGCTATCTCTCCATTCATCACCAGGATCATAAGCCACTCCCTCCTGGCCGACCATATCCCATCTGCATTAAAAACTGCTGTCATCAGACCACTACTGAAAAAACCCACCCTGGATCCAGAAGTCCTCTCCAACTACAGGCCCATCTCCAATCTTCCATTTCTGTCAAAGGTTCAAACAGTTGCAGCACAACTTCAGGATCACCTCAAACTCAATCACCTTTTTGAGAAGTTTCAGCCTGGTTTCCGCCCTGGCCATAGCACAGAAACAGCCTTGATCAGGGTCACCAATGACCTCCTGATGGCAGCAGATACCAGTTCCCCATCTCTACTCATCCTCTTGGACCTAACAGCTGCCTTTGATACAGTTGACCACAACATCCTCCTCCACTGCCTTTAATACACCATTGGACTCTCAGAAAATTGGTTCACTTCATATCTGACCGACAGAACCTAGCACGTCCCCTGGGTGGGAAAAGCAAAATCACACACCCACAACGTCACCTGCGGTGTCCGTCATGGCTCGGTGCTGGTCCCCACCCTCTTCACTCTCTACCTGCCCCCTGGGCAATGTAATTAGCAGGCATGGTATATCCTACCATTGTTATGCTGATGACACATAGATCTACATAAGAACAACCCCCACTTCTTCTGCTCCCCTGCCAACATCCACACTGACCACCTGCCTGGAGGAGATCAAGACGTGGATGTAGCTCAACTTTCTGCAGTTAAACAGTTCCAAAACGGAAGCCATCCTAGTTGGCACACCACATCAGCTCCGCTCTTCCACCATCACCAGTATCACCTTCTCTGGCCAAAACATCCCCCTTTCCTTATCTGTCACCAACCTGGGTGTTAAAATGGACCCTCAACTCACCTTTGACACCCACATCAAACACCTCTGTAAAACATCTTTCTACCACCTCAGGAACATCGCCAAACTCCATCCAACACTCACCCTGGCAGATGCAGAGAAGCTCATCCACGCCTTTGTCTCCTCCAGACTGGACTACTGTAATGCACTCCTCATCGGGATCTCTGGCAAGAGCATCCAGAGACTGCAGTACATCCAGAACAGTGCTGCCAGGATCCTGATGAGGCTGCACAAATATGATCATATCACCCCCGTCCTAAAATCCTTTCACTGGCTCCCTGTCCCACTCAGAATTGAGTACAAGGTCTCCCTCCTCACCCACCTATACCTTAAAGAACTCCTCACCCCCCAGACCTCCTCACGCACCCTTCGCTCTGAAAACATAAACACCCTCCAAGCCCCCAGAACCAAGCTCCGCACCATGGGTGATCGGGCCTTTTCCTCTGCAGCCTCGAGGCTGTGAAACGCCCTCCCTGACCACCTGAGGGCCCCACAGACTGCAAATGTGTTTAAAAGAGACCTAAAACTTATCTTTTTACTAAAGCATTTTGCTAAGTGTCTTTTATATGTTCTCTTTTAACCTTTTCTTTTTCTTTTTTCTTTTATTTTCTGCTCTGTAGCACTATGAGATTGCTGAAATGTAAAGTGCAAAACAAATTAAATTTATTATTATTATTATTATTATTATTATTATTATTATAAAGCTGGTGTTTGCGAGACCGAAAATCATATTTACTGTACGTAAGGTCATCTACACTGTCAAAGTTTAATTTAGTTTAGTGTTGAGTTTCTTTTGGTGGCTTATTTAACATACTTATTTAATGCATCAAAAACTGAAGATAACTTTGTCAGACTTTGATGTGTGACTGGCACCCTGGCTCAACACCAAACCGCTACATTGTGCATAAAAATGACAGTTCAGATTTTAAAGGTTTAACATTAAAATGTGATGTTAATTTGTAGTAAATAAGATGACTGACCTCAAATTTAAGTACTTAAATTTAAGTATTTAAAGTAATACTTTAAATTAAGTGTTCAATTTCTCCATGATAACTAAAAAAGTGAGTGCATTTTTTTTATTCCAATACTTTATATAGCATGCAAGAGAGGGTTAGTGAAACGTTTTTTTAAAAATGTTTTCCTGAAAAATGACACATTTTTTAAAACTCTTTCTTTTCTTCACCTAATGTCCTTTGGGTGTCTTGTGTTCTTGCTGCAGTTTGATCCAATTCTTTTGCAGGTGACTGCAGGTGTTCTCTGCTGGCCTCTGGTGGAACAGTCCAGTATGACACATTGCAATGAGCAATGGCTCCACTGGTTTCATGCTCCCAAATCAGAGATTGAGAAAATGTATTGAAATGTTCAAATTGTTGAAAAGGAGAGAGCTGTACTCAGGATTCAGGTTTCCTTACATAGACTGGGCTTACATAGGTAAGAGATTATGAATATCTGGTATTCATCAGGTGCCCCTATATCTAGAGCAATGTAGTTGGGATGAAGTGAATTTAGTTTGAGAGCAGACATGTTGTTTTAGCAACACATGGTCCACCTCATAAAACAATACCTTTATGTCCCAGCAGGTGTGTGAGTGAGTGTGGAGAGAGATTTTTTGAAGGGTTAGGGTTAGGTATCCAGCCTGAGAAACCTAGGGTGTCGTCAGTTTAATGAGGAATCAAATAAAGTCATAAAATAAAGTAAATCTCCAAAACAGGGCAGCTCAGTTCCACAAACACTACAGAAGTAACAAGATATATCTGTGCTCCTCTCCATTTTTTTAAACTGCTGTCGTGCTTTTACCAAAGCAACCACCACGTCCTGCATTGTCCTGTTACGTCCTTGCTGGGAGCCCATCAGGATGCATTAGCACTACAAAAGATATGTGCTTAAATGTTAACTAAAGTTCATTTGAACATTTCGTTTGAATAAGATAGTAGTTGTGAGGATTTCTTTTTATAATGTAGCAGTGAAGACTGATGGCTCTAATGGTTATACAATAAACCCCACACTTCCATAAAGAGTTTTTCCAGTGTTTTGGAGAATTATGAAAGTAGAGAAACAAGCCCCAACTTTGTACAATGGTATGACTTTTCCAATTTTCATTTTGTTTGGAAATGTTCCAGTTTGGAATAATGAGTTAAAGATGTGCATTAGTGGTTTTGAAATCCATCAAGGATTACTTAATACTGCTGTATATTTTATTGTATTAGTAATAGTGATGTTTTCGATAGCATTTTCTGAATATCTTTTACAATAAACAATTTGTGTTTTTCAAAGGTTTGTTTGAGTCTATGTTTTATGGAACATTGTCTTTGTGGTTGCGATGTGGCTTCCATTTATGTGAAAGTGATGAAAAGCTGGGGAAAAATGAAAAAAAACACTGTCAAGTGTGTTTTTTTTTTAATAAATATCTTTATTTACATTTTTGCAAAAACAGAACACAGAACTGCTCAGACATGACAGCTTATAAAGCACAGTGTGGGCACATAGTGATAGATAAAGAATAAATAAAAGTGGGCTTATTTACCATCCTGCCAACCCTCTTACAGACTTCAGCAGCCCAAAAGCACGTGCCCAGGTGACGGCTAGTACAGAACAAAAAAAAATATATATATATATATATAGATATAGTGAGGCCATAGGGTGCTAGTTTAAATAGAGAGTGACAGAAATAAAGATACAAAGGCAAGCTAGACAGATTTGGGGAACCCACGTAGCAAAGAAGAAGACAGTGATGGGCCAATATGTTGCAAATAAGACTCCCAGACCCTAAAAAAACATCTATTTTAGAATGAAGCATGCATGTGATGTATTCACTAGGAATACAGTCCATGATAATGTTGTGCCATGAGCTTTTCGTTGGGACAGCGTTCTTGATCCAGAAGAGCAGAATATTCTTCCTAGCCGCAAAAGTCAGAATATTGAAAAGTCTCTTGTGATTATTGTCATTGATCTGACCATCCGGCAGACCAAGTATAAGGCACATAGGGTCCATCCTAATTGAGACGCCAAGGATAGCAGACAGTTCATTCACAATACCAAACCAGTACCTTTGCAACTTCACACAAGACCAGAGGCAGTGAACATAGTTACCAATCACAGAGTTACATTTCCAGCAGAGTGGGGAGAAATTAGCATCCATTTTGTTTTTGAGGGTGGGTGTGATATGTGTGCGATGAACAATTCTGAACTGAATGGATTTGGTTCGGTTGCACACAGAAATGTTCATAGCCTGAGACCAGACTTCCTGCCAGTCAGAATCATCTAAAGTAATGCCCAAGTCTTTTTCCCAGGCTTGCTTGGTGACTTGAGAGGTAAGAGGAGAGATCGAATTCAAGGCTCTGTAAAATACAGTAATAAGTTTCTTATCAATCTGTAGAGACAGGGCTTTTTCAACACACAAGGTGGTATTATTAGTCATTAAGGAGGTGTCTTTAATTATGAAATTTCTAATTTGTAGATATCTGTAGAAGTCCCCTTGATTAAATAAGCCAAATTGTTGTCATAACTGCTGAAAGGACAGTAATATCTGGCCTCCAAATAGATCACCTAAATTCTTCAGTCCTTGGTTTTTCCACACTCTAAAGCCCTGGTCCACACAGCCTGGCAGGAAGTCTGGGTTGTCAAGGAATTGAGTGAGGGGGGATGATAGCCGAGCCCGGTCTTCTATGGAGCGAATGGATCTCCAGGCCCTGATGGTGCTGAGAGTAATAGGGTTAGTACAGAGGTTCTTAACAGATTCAGGGTTGTTCAAAAACAATAGGTTCAACAATGGACACTTTGACTGAGAGGATTCAATATCATGCCAAATTGAGGCTGGATCACATTTGCGCCAGCTTGTAATCACCCGCAGGTGCGATGCCAGTTGATAAAATCTGAGATTGGGTACATCTAAACCACCCTCACTGCCCGCCATCTGAAGCTTTGCTATTTTCAAGCGGGGCTTTCTTTTGCTCCAGATAAAAGAGCTTAGCCAGCCTTCAAGCACCTTGATAACCTTGTTAGATAATAAAATCGGGATCATCTGCAGAGGGTATAGCAGTCTGGGCAGAACGTTCATCTTTATGAGAGCAAACCTACCTAGCCAGGAAAGAGGGAGAGGGGCCCAGCGGTTCAAATCTGACTTTATAGCATCCAAGAGGGGGAGGAAGTTGGACTTAAACATCTCATCAAAAGTAGGTGTCACATACACTCCCAAGTAGGTGAAGCCGGTGGGAGACCTGTGAAATGGGAAAGGCTCAACCATACAGGGAACAGATGTTAACGACCCCAGGGGCATAGCTTCAGATTTCGTAAAGTTAATTTTATTTTATATATAATTATATTTTGTTAATTTTGTGTTCCCTTTCACCAACAGGGATACCAGAGATAAAAGTGTTCTGCCTTATTGCCTGGGCCAGCGGCTCTATAGCAATATCAAAAAGGAGGGGGCTAAGGGGATCGCCCTGCCTATTCCCGCGGCGAAGGGGGAAATTTTCAGAACTCAATCCGTTAGTCAAAACTGCTGCCATTGGAGTGTTATATAGAACCCTGATCCAGTTTACAAAATTATCCCCTAGGCCAAATTCCTCCAGAACATAAAACAAATACGACCACTCGACCCGGTCGAATGCCTTCTCGGCGTCGAGGGACAGCACGAGGGCCGGATCTTTACAGTTCTGGGTCAATTGGATGATGTTAAGGAGCCTCCTTACATTATCAGAGGAGCTCCTGCCCTTAACAAAACCGGTCTGGTCCTCATTGATAATACAGGGCAGCACCTTCTCTAGGCGCAAGGCTAATATTTTGGAGAGCAGCTTTTGGTCAGAGTTGAGCAGGGCTATCGGCCTGTAGGAGGCGCAACTACACGGGCATTTACCTTTTTTTAGGATGAGGGAAATGTTGGCCTCCCTAAGAGATTGAGGTAGGATCCCACTTTCATATGAATGGTTAAGCATAGACAGCAAAGGGTCCAAAAGAATATCACTAAACTCCTTATAAAACTCGCAGCCAAAACCATCTGGCCCTGGGGCCTTACCGGATGGCATGGATCTCAAAGCAAGTAATGCTTCCTCTCTAGTAATAGGGGAATTCAGTATTAATCTTTGATCCTCTGTAGCTTTAGGCAGTGTCAAATCAGCAAAAAAATTGCGCATTAAGGACAGGACATTGTCAGGCTGCTCGGAGCTATATAGGTTAGAGTAAAACGAAAGGAAGTGTTTATTAATAGTTTTAGTAACACCATCGGAATCCATAATAGAAACAATATTTTGAGAATCCGCCCTCCTCTTGACAAGATTAGCAAAATACTTTCCCGGTTTGTCCCCAAACTCATATAATCTCTGCCTGGCAAATTTAAAAGATTGTTCAGAGTCCTGTATCAAAAAGGTGTTCAAAGCAGCACGTGCAGATAGTAGCTCTTTAAGTAAATCTGGACTTGGGCTAGACAAATGACTTTTCTCCAATTCAGTTAATTTAGATTCAAGGAGTTTGCGCTGTTCATTCTTCCTGCGTTTTTTGGATGCAACAAAGGACATAATCAGTCCACGGGAAAATATTTTACACGTCTCCCAAAGGATAGAGGGATTGTCTGTGGAAGATGAATTAATAGAATAAAAAATCTTAAATTCTGAGGTAAAGTAAGAAATAAACCAGCTATCACGAAGAAGATAGGGATGAAATCTCCAGTGCCGTGACAATGCTCTGTCTCCAGTGAAAGAATATACCAAATAAAGGGGAGCATGGTCTGATAACACAATGTTGCCGATAGAACATGAAAGGGCAAGAGACATTTTTGAGGAGGGGATGAGAATTAAATCGATTCTAGTATAGATTTTATGTGGGGCCGAGAAAAAAGTTAACTCTGAATCAGTAGGGTGAAGCTGCCTCCATACATCAGAATATTCAATGTCATGGCATATATTAGAAAGCACCTTAGCCCGTTTAGATGGGGGAGAAATATCAGGTGGGAGTTTATCAAGAGAGGGATTAAAGTGACAATTAAAATCCCCGCCCACAAAAGAGTCCTCAGAGCCCCGATCCATAAATACTGCAAAAGAAATCAGGAGAATAACCTGGGGGGCAGTACAGGTTCATAAATGTTACCTCCTTTCCTGTAAGTATACCCTTAACAATTACATATCGGCCCTGGCTGTCTGTAACACAATCAAGCGGTCTAAACATCAGCTTTTTACTTATCAGAATAGCGACACCGCTACTGAAAGAAGAATATGATGTAGCAAAGACTTGGCCCACCCACCCCCTTTGCATCTTAACATTATCCTTGTCCTCCAGGTGAGTCTCCTGGAGGAAAGCAATGGAAACGTCCTGATTTTTCAAAAATGATAAAAGCGCGGACCTCTTGGCGGGTTTTTGGAGGCCGCGGACATTCCAGGAGCACAGCTTAATATTATTTAAAGCAGACATGGCCACAAAACACTATTATCACTTTTTGGATAGTTGGAAAAAGGCACACTGGCACCCAAGTTTGATCTTGTATACATGTTATGTCTTGAGCTTAAACACACAAACCACACTGAACAGGCATAACAAAAGTAAAACAAAGAAAAACAAATCAAGGGTCTTTCCCCAAATAAACGGGGACTGCTAATCACTCAAAAACCTTCCAAACCCACAAAGAGCAAGCTGACGGCATATGGTAAACAGTATGCCACAAAACTTAAAGAGACCTCCCGATGGGAGTTATCAAGATGAAGTGGTAACGTGAAACTCACACTACAAGCAGCCGTGCCACTCGGTTAAGAAATTGTCAATGTGAAACCAAAATGTACAAAGTGTTCAAAAGCAGGCTACGGCGTCCAGAAAAAGGAGCCTACCTACCCTCATCAGTGAGAGAGACAGCTGTGGTTGTTGAGAAGTTAAGTGTAATAATCCAGATAAACGGGGCTCCAACGAGCATCATCCAGGCAGAGAGTCAATGAAAGCGCGTACTTCCTCCGGGGTGGAAAACCTCCTCTTGGAGCCTCCATGGGTGACCTGTAAAGTGGCAGGGAAAAGCATGGCGCACGACATCCCCCGCTGACGCAGCTGTTGTTTCACCACATCGTATGCCTTACGTCTCTTCATCACCGTAGAGGAAAAGTCGCTGTAGAAAGAGATCCTGGATCCGTTGTGAACTAAGCCACCATCCAGGATGGCCCGGCGCGCTGCCTCCATGACCCGCTGCTTGTCCCTGAATGCATGGAAACGTAGGAGCAGCGACCTGGGGCTCCTGTTGGGATCCGGTTTCGGAGCGAGAGTACGATGGGCTCGCTCCAGCTTTATGCGGCCTTTGTGGACATATTTAGGATGCGGGGTAGCCAGAACTCAAAAAACTCCACTGTCTGTCCACTCTCTGTATCTTCTGCCAAGCCCACGACCCGAACGTTAAGACGCCTGCTGTAGTTCTCGGCCATGTCCAAACTCTCAGTAAGGGCGCTGACCTGCTTTTCCAGCTCCACAATCCGCGGCTCTTGTGCTACGGCGGAGTTTTCAACAGTTAGCAGTCTCTCCTCTGCTTCATCTAGCCGCTTGCTAACAGCTTGGAGCTCCGCAGTATGCTTGTTCACAATCTTGGCCAAAGGGCTGTTTTTCGTCGATAACTTTAATGATGTTGGAAGTCATCACGCTCAGCCTGGTCGCCATCTTGTGTATCATCGCCGGTCTCAGATGGAGCGTCTTTTTTGTCTTTATTAACTCTAGTTCTCCACATTTTGTCGAAAGACTGTGGCCAAAAGTTTTCCAAGGACATAGCCTGTGTTGTTCATAAGAAATACGGCGTAATGCGCCTGGTTGTTGTCAGGATAGATAAAGAATTAGCACCGAGTGGCACGGAGCTCTAGCTGACACGTCTGCTCAGCTCACCGCCATCACGTGACCCGTCAAGTGTGTTTTGATGCATCACCACTAAAATGTTGTGTTTAAATGCAATTTTTTATTCACATTTTATCAACCTTTACAACATGTAGTGCTCATTCCAAATAGAGGAGCTGCAAAAAGCATACTTAACTGGTAACTGTAAAATTAAGGTTTAAGATTTATTAATCTTAAAAAAGCATTGTTCTCACTTTATATCCAGTAGCTGCAAAAAAGCATTGTATTAATCTCGATTTAGCAACAAAAAAGCGTATTAAAGATTTAACAATGGCATATGTAAGTTAGTTGAACTCAATAAGTATGTAATGATATTATAAACAATTGTAATCTAACAATAAATTAGTTTACACATTTTTGTAATGTTTGATGGACAGCTTATAAAGATTTATAAGGGTTTTTTACATATTAATTAATGTTTGTTACCAATTTCAAGCTATAACGATGAGAACAATGATCCCACCGAATTTGAGAAACTTTGTTCCAAAATGGCCCTGCACCCTGGGGGCGGCAAGGAGCCCACTGCCACACACAAGCATAATCACTGTAAAAGACACCATTTTCACTCCCTTTTGAAGCATGTGCAAAGAGTTTGAGGATGTCTGGCCACTCAAAAATTTAATTCATTATGGAGTATAATTATGATGATGATGATAATAATAATAATAATAATAATAATAATGACGGGTGACGTGGTGGATGGAGGGGTGATGTGGTGGATGGAGGGGGTGATGTGGTGGATGGAGGAGTGATGTGGTGGATGGAGGGGGTTCTGGTGACGATCCCAGCTGGAGAGTTCTGAACCAGTTGGAGTTTTTGGAGGTATTTGTGAGGCAGACCAAAGAGAAGGGAGTCGCAGTAGTCGATGCAGGAGGTGACGAGGCTGTGTATAAGAATAGCAGTGGAGTGGGGAGAGAGGGAGGGGCGGAGGCCATTGATATTACATAGATGGAAATATGCAGACTGGGTGATGTTATTGATATGTCATTGGAAAGATAATGTGCTGTCGACAAGGACAACACCCAGACTCTTAACCTGAGGGGAGGGGGAGACAGAGGAGTGGTAGATGGTGAGGGAAGAACTGTCAGCTTTGGCAAGGGTTGATTTTGTGCTAATGGGGATGATTTCAGTTTTATCACTGTTAAGTTTGAGAAAGTGGACTTGGGTTTGCTGGACAGGTAGAGCTGGGTGTCATCGGCGTAGTAGTGGAAATGGATGTCATATTTGCGGAAGATATTGCCGAGGGGAAGTAGGTAGATGATGAAGCACCAGTGGTGATGGGGGATGGCTGCGAACTGAAGGACTGGAGTTGGATGAACTGACTGTGGCCTGTGTGGCCTGAAAAGCTACACTCAGGTTGAGGTCGATGAGAATAGTGAGTAAAGAGTCGGCTGCCAGGAGGAGGTCGTTAGTGATTTTGATTAGTGCAGATTCAGTGCTATGGAGGGTGCGGAAACCAGACTGGAATTGCTCATACAGGTTGTTCAGGGTTAAATGACAGTGAATTTGAGAGGCAGCAGTTTTTTCAAGGATTTTGGAGAGGAAAGGTAGGTTGGAGATGGGACGAAGATTATTATAGTTATTAGGGTCAGCACCAGGTTTTTTCAATATTGGAGTGATGGCGGCGGTTTTGAAAAGTATAGGGACAAATCCAGTAGAGAGTGAGGAATGGATGATGGCAGAGATGAGGGGGAGCAGAGAGGGGAGGCAGGCTTTAACCAGGACTGTGGGTAAGGGATCTAACTGACAGGTGGAGGGCTTGGACTTTCAGAATAAGTCTGAGATATCTGAGTCAGAGGGGAGCTGAAAGGAGGAGAATGAGTGAGATGTTAAACGGGGTTCAGGGAAGGTGCTGAAGGAGGAGCTTGGAGCTAAGGGAAGGTGGATCTGATGAATTTTCTCATTGAAGTGCATCAGGGATGTACAGAAAGCAGTTGAGTACAGGTCAAGGGGGGAGTTGTGGGTTCTCCGAGTGAGGACCACTTCCGCGTTCAAAAAGCTGCAGTCCCCCTCGCGGCCTCTGGGGGCTGGCACCAGAAGTGAGCAATTTCCCATTGAGCCCCATGTTAAAATAGCCAGTCGACTTTACAGCTTAAAAAAACATATTTAAAGCCTGGTACATTTGATTTTTTTGGCCTTTACCGATAGTTTCCACCTCAGTGAACACTCTGGGGGGGTGAATTTTTTTGTACCACAACCGTTTAAGTGTCATTTAGGCTTAAAATTCTGGCATAAATTAGGGCGTGGTTACGTTGAGTCACAGGTTCACAGACAGTTGCCAGCAGTTAGCTCTATGCTAAAGCATCGGCTGGGCTAGGCTAGGCTACACCCAGAGGTCCGCGGCTACATCCAGCAGACAGGCGCTGCGGTGTCCGTGTTTGTTTGCCTATTTTCGGGTAGTTTTTTCTGGCAATATGGTGTGTTGTGCTGTTGATTGTACTAACCGACCGACAAAGGATTCTGTGTTGCAGTTTTTTCAGTGAGTAAACCGTAGTACTATTTTACTCATAGACTGTATAAAATATGTTTTACCTGGATTTTGGCACTGTATAATGACTTTATTACCGACTCATGGTCTCTGCTGATACAGACAGATGACCAGAGCAGCTAACATTACCTGCTCTGGTCATCTGTCTGTCTGTTGCGGTGTGTTTTGTGCTTTCAGTCCGTTTAATGCGGGATATAATATAGAATATACTTGCTGTTCTGTATTATCTTTCATTTAATATTATTATTATCTTTCGTTTAATTATACTTATATAGTGTCAAGAGTAACTTAAATGAATAAATTAATAGCCTAATTAATGCCACACTGCAAAAAGCAAGCTTGTAATTCAGAGAATGTGTGATCTGTGTTGTATTGGTGATACTGATTTCAGAAATGTTCAAAAACAAGATCAGAGCACCCATAAATAAATACAATATATATTTCTTATCATATTCATTGTTGGTATTATTATTAAAGGTGAACTGTGTAACTTTGTTATTTAAGAATTTTTTATTAAGCAAAGCCCTTTTTATTACTCCATATTCTCAAATAGCTCTTAGTATCAAAAAGGTTTGTGACCTCTGATCTATAAGTTGCTGAGCACCTATATGTGTCATTTTAAAGTTTCCCTCTAGGTGATCCAGACAGGCTGGACAACTCTAATATCTACATATTAGAGTTCTACTGTTAGTAAAGGTAAGACATAGACATATGATTTAGCACATTTGAAAAAAACATTTACTGGTAAAGACTTTCTAAGGTTCCATGGACACCCTGGAAAGCTCAAAAAACAGAAACACTGTTGTGAGAACTTTTCCAATTTTTAGTAAAACTTTGCAATTGGTCAGTAAAAACTTGAGCTTTAATATTTGTGTTTAAGTTGATATTCCTTTTAACTGACTACGACATTTTTAACATTTTCAATAAGTGTAGAAGACAAAAGGAGTGCAATTATGAAAATAATTTATTTGAACATGAGGTACTCTTTAAATGAACAAACAAAACAATCAGTATATATGACAAATAATAAATAAACTTTTAAAATAAAATAAAAATAGGGGCAGTGTTTGGCTCGGTTGGTGGAGCGCCCGCCCCATATGAGGCTGTAGTCCTTGCGGTCCGGAAGCTGGCCGGGGCCTGGTCTGGGCAACCAGCAGAGGCTGGACGGGGCCTGGGTGCCTGGCCGGCCAGCCGGGGCCTGGTCTGGGGCCTGGGCAGCTTTCTTTTCCATTTTCTAAATATAAAGAAAGACAAACATCTTGTAACCAGTGGTGTACAAAGTATTGAAATGCCTTACTTCAGTAAAAGTAGCCTACTAATACCACACTGTGAAAATACTCCACTACAAAGACCTGCATTCAAAACCTCACTTTTGTGGAGGTGTTAACATTAAGTTTTATCTGCAAAATGCAATTAAGTATAAAAGTAAAAACAGTCTTTGTGCAGTAAACGGTCCCTCTCTGTTTTACTGTTACAGAATGTTTGTGGATTGATATCACTGATGAATCACTGCATATGATGCATTTTATTGCTGAGGCTGTTTAAGTTTAGCACAATTTAACAATTAAATATACTATTGAGTCGATTTATCTATATCTATCCCTGTCATGTGAGAACCTGTATCTCACTTCTTTTAAAAAAATATTTAAGTGTATAAAATGCTTAACAAACTTTCATTACATTATTCTACATAGTAATTTCACAGAGTACTAACGTTAACCCTCAGATCCTGTTGCCATTTTATGGACCATCAGATTTTTCATTTGGCTGTGATCATGCTATAATGTTCATAGGTTGCAGAGAGGTGGCTTTTGCAAGGTACATCATGCTCCTAAAAGATCTCCTGTCTGCACCTTATAATTCTCTGTTTGTCACAGCTCCCGGTGTAGCTAAAGCTACTCGCGCTGCCCCCAGGGGACTCAACGCCCCCGGAGCCGCAACTGGGGCGCGCTGGGGGTGATTGAGCTGAGGGATTTCATCGGGCTGATGATACTGGAAGTGATTTTGTCTCTGATTTTCACCAGATTTAAAATGTTATCAAAATTTGCCATAAAAAAAAAAACAACTGTAAAACGAGAACCAGTCCCAGAAGCTCCGGCTCCAACAAAAAAAAATATTGTAATACCTATTTTAACTTTATCATGGTGTGTGTTTGAAAACAACAGGAGGACGTTAGTCATTTCTAACAGGATCTGAGGGTTAAGATGAGTTTTGGTCCCCAGCGGACTTATTTAACTTTATCTCTTATGTAGTATACTCTCAATAAAACATTATTTCAAGTGTTGCAGCGTTATATTTGTTTTATAAGGAACTTAACGTTACCTGCGGTCGAGTCGCTGTCAGGTCGCTGTCTGGAGGCTGGACTGCCGTGTAGCTGCTGCCAGTAGCTGCTTGTTAGCCTAGCCTAGCTGATTAGCCTCAGGCTAGCTCAGTTCGGCGCGGTTAATTCGAGTTCAGTGGGCGGGATCTCGGCCGGCTGACCCCGGCTGGAAAATACACACCCACTAAAATCCAAGATGGCGCAGTCCTAATGCCCGTAGTAGAGGCACAAAACACACTCCCCCAAACCAATGGGTGACGTCACGGGTGCTACGTCCATTCTTTTTACAGTCTATGGTACAGGTGGGGTGGGAGAGAGGCCGGGGACCCGACAATATTGTTGAGAAGAGAAAACAGTGTCTTTGAGTCCTTATAGTGTAGTATATGATTTTTGTGCACCTCTTTATGAACAGCAAGACCAGTTTTTCTGTACAGTCGCTCAAGCTGTCGACCTTTGGCTTTCATCTGCCATAGTTCAGAAGTGAACCAAGGAGCAGAGGTGGAGAAGGAGACGGACCTGGAGCAAGAGAATTAAGGATGGTGTTGAGGCCGTTGTTGTAGTGAGAAACCAAGTCGTTGGGGTGGATGAATTGTGAGTGTTCAGGAGGCAGTTAATAGCAGAGGAAAGTGCATCAGGATTCATTTCTTAATATTACAGAATGAGATGACACGTGGGAGCTTTGCTGAAGAGAGAGTGAGTTTAACATTGAACGAGAGAAACGGATGATCAGTTATAGGGAGTTCCTCTGCAATACAGTTGGAAGGGATGAGACCAGAACAACAAACTAGATCCAGAATGTGACCCTTTGAATGAGTGGATAAGTCAATATGCTGCTGGAAGCCAAAGCCGTTTGTTGCCATGTCTCGGTCAAACATAGGAAGTCAAACTCATGGTCAGTGAGGAGATCCTGGATAAGATGCCCCTTGCTCGTAAGTGAGTGGATGTTGAGAAGACCGAAGTGGACAGGGGTGTCACTGCATCCTCCAGCAGCGTTAGTCGACCTAAGAAGACTGGCTAACACGGTATGGTCAACAATCCGGCCGGTGTTACGTGGGGGGCACCAGGGGCGTCACTAGACCTAATACTGTACTGGGGCACACCTGGGGCACAAAGAATTCATGTGAGCGTGCAAAGCGCGCAAGCAAAAACATTTTTAGTGGAAACAGAAAGGCATTCGCAACATAGGTGATTTATACATTGGATTTATACATTGGATCATACTGACAACTTGTAGCTAAATACGACATTCCTAAATCAGGCCTTTTTCGATTCTTTCAAATCCGAAATTATGTCAGGACGCATTTACCCAACTTTGAAACTCTGGTAGAGCATGAGGCCCTTGAGGCAATAAACAAATTTGACCCCGCTGGTAAAGGGGCAGTTTCATTCTTTCACCAGATTTTGCAAAATAGTACTTCATTAAACACAGCAAGTAGTAGGCAGGCTTGGAAAGATGAGCTGAATGTAGAATTGGAAGAAAAAGTTTGGGATGAATGTCTGAAAAGTGTACATGATTGTTCTGTGAATGTCGGGCATTGCCTTATGCAGTTTAAGACACTACATAGGCTTTATTATTCTAAAGAAAAACTGCACAGTTTCTTTCCTGATGTTTCACCCATTTGTAATAGATGTAAGTCTGCGACTGGTAATTTAGTACATTCTTTTTGGTTATGCAGCAAACTGTACACATTTTGGAAAAGTATTTTTCATTGCTTCTCTACGGCTTATGGTAAATGTTGGGAGCCTGATCCACTAGTAGCCATTCTCGGGGCTACTACCCCGTTATCTCCTGCCAGCAAATATCAGAAGAGGGCTATTCTATTTGGAACTGTAATTGCAAAAAAATTAATTCTTCGGACATGGAAGGCGGACACAGCACCCACATACGATTTGTGGCTAAGGGAAATGGCGAACATGCTGCACCTGGAGAGACTGAGACTTTGTAACGAAGACAAAGAATGTGGGACCCTGTTCTGCAATTATTTCAAAAAAAGGACTAATGTTTCAATGTGATACACCTTGCTATGTGTATTTCTTATTTTACTTTTTGTTTTGTACAGTTTTCTTTAAATAGGTTTAGTTTATTGTATTGACTGTGGCCTTTACTTTCTTTAGAGATGAGCTGATTCTGTTCATGGTTTACTTGTTTATTTTGGGGTGGGGGGAGGGTTTTGTTCTTTGTTTGTTTGTTTCCTGTTTGTTATGTGTTTTTTCTTAAAATTTGAAAAGCAATAAACATATATTTAAAAAAAACATTTTTAGCATTTATTTATCATTAAAAATAACATAAATAGTACTTTGAAATATGAAATCATATCAGATTGTGTTGTATGGATCTTTGATTAACCACCTGAAATTAACTAATGCATTTGGCTTACTTGTGCACTTTACTCTAGACTTCTAAACTGCTACTGGTAAAAGCAAAAAGGAAGAGCAATGAATCTTTTTGAAATAAAGGGGGAAAAAATCTAATTGTGGCAGCAAAGCAAGAGTATTTTAGCCAAAGGCAAATCGACTAATAAGACAAGTCCATATTACTGTGCTATTTTTCTGTGAAATAAATTTGAATGTTTTAAAAATTTGGATCACGACTTGATGATTAAGGAAAAATGTTTTTCTTCCTGAAGATAGACCATTTGAGAACCACTGTAGTATCCATATATAGGCCATATCTGTCAACTAACACAAGCTTACTCAAATTCATCATTGATGCAGAGGTCCTGTCAAAGTAGGAATCAAAGGTCTTCCCTTGGACAGTTGTGCCAGGCAGTGAATGTATCAGTGCTCCACCATCAATAACAATGAAGTCATAAAGATCTGGTGCAACTATCTCCTCGTTATCAGAAATTCCTCCACTTATAGTATTTTCCAGGATGTAAACCAACAAATCCAATTTGGTACAGGAGGGATCCTTCACATGATAATGCAGGTGGGTATGGAGAAGACTCGTGACGAAAAAACTCTTCCAAATTCCCGCTCCGGCTTTCCAGCACGATGAAAGCTTTCCCATAAAGCTCTGCATGATGTTTGAAGTGCTGCATTCTCAGTTTAGCTGTTGTCTTCTTGCGTGTTATCTTCTCATGGAACAACATCAAGTTGTTTCGCTTGATCGGTGCTGTCAGCGGTGTATCCAGCACACAGTGTGAGTCCAGCACATTCTTTTTGAAATTATTGTACTGCTATTATATAAATTTTTTATTATATATATATATACTGTTATTGTACTGAAGGGAAATGTGTCTGCAAGTCTGCCCTCTTGTGGCAGTAGATGGCATAACTCTACCATAACCCTATTTTTCACAAATTACAGTATTCTGTATATGGATGAAAGCAGTGAAATAATTAAGAAGTGCATACAATTACAAAAGGCATGCAAATTAAGTGTTTCATATCTAGCTGCTTCAACATAGGCTATATGCAGCCATATTGGGTAGCCTAACTATCTTTGATTCGTGCTATAGGGATATTGTGAACACCAATCTCAAATCCAGTTGATTCATTACTTTGCCTTATTTCAGTCTTTATTTACAATAACTCTAAAAATCATGTTTCATAGCAAATGTGAAGACATTTTCAGACTTAATGTTTAAAAAAGCATCATTTCGCTTGTGTCCATTTAATAAATTGGGCTAGAAGTGTAATTATTTTTAATCTGGAGGAGTAATACTCTTTCAGTCAAATCTAAATCAAAATAATATAGCAAGTTGTTGTCGGCTAACGTTACGTACCTCACGCAGCTGCTTCACAGCGTCTCTGTCTCTCTCTGTCTCTCTCAGCGGCTTCGAGTTGACGCTGAAGTCGCTACACGTGAATAAATTACCATATTAAGTAGCCATGTGCGCATTGTGTATGTGGAGTGAATAGAGTAGCAATGAATTATATTAAGTAGCTATGTGCACATTCCGTAGCCTATGCTATGTAGGCTTAAACATTTTTTTACTGGTGTAATTTTTACTGGGGCACCGCAGATCAATACTGGGGCAGGTGCCCCAGTGAAATCTGTCTGGCGACGCGGGTGGGGGGCCCCCTGTGGAAGACCAGATAGATTTTATTGATTAGGAGTTGTCAAAGTGGAAGCTTCGACAAGATCCACGCTGAATGTATCTCCGACGAGGCTGGAAAGTGATGTCCGGATGGAGGAGAATTGCAGATATGCATGATGGAGTGGTGTAGTTGTTGAGTTTCATCAGTGATCAGAATCACACAAAAACAATAAAATAAAATGTCCAAGACAAAAGAAAAACAAACAAAATTAAAGCTGCAAGCTTGTGCGCAAGCACCTTGCGCACATCGGGCCGTGGTGAAGCGGAAAGGTTCCCGTTATCGACATTTAGATCCAGGCTTTTATCGGACACTGCAATAAATAGATCACTCACACACACACACACATATATGCACTCACACACACACACACACACATACACACATACACTCACACATACACACACACCCACACATACACAAACACACACATACACACAAACAAACACACAAACTCACAAACACACAAACTCACACATATAGACACACACTCACACACAAACACACTCACACACACACACACACACACACACACACACACTCACACGTGTTTGATCTAGACTTTGACAGCAATGTCAGTGAAATAGTTGACAGACTGCACAGATATCTAAAAACATAATAATACAGTCAATAAACTTGAACTAGAAACAGAAAACTGAGGCACCTTTTCCTCATCAGGTATGATGAGTCATTACAAGTTTTCTCCACTGGGTGGCACACTAAGACCAGATGAAATGAATCAGGATGACCTCACAGCACAAATGAGCCAGCTGCACACACACACACACAGTCGTTGCCATGGTAGTTAACGACTGGAGCACGAGAGGACAGAGCATGCACAGACACCATGGAGATTTATGATTGAATGGGAGAGGAACAAGGTGCACATGTGGGTTCACAGATCAAAACGTATAAAACATAGCCAGACCAAATTACACACATCTGTAGATGAGACTTGTGGCTACATTTTGACGTTTGAATGGAGTCTGTAGCTGAACGTATACAGGAATAATGTATATATTTTGAAATGCCTGAATAATCGTTGAAAATCACAAATTTAAGGGTAAAATGTGCACTTCCTGTTGGATTTAGGTCAGGGCTGTCAGTGCGTGATTTGTAGGTCTTGATAAGCGTTAAATTGAGTTTTGGTTTGACCTTTCTACGACATTAGTATTAGGTGTAGTGGCCGTTTTAGTGTTTCTAGGTAGCGCTAGAGAGCACATTCTGGCACGTTTGGGGTTAATTTTTCCATTTTATCAAATTAATGGCCAGACCTGATGTGCTTGGTGAATTTGGTCTGTCCTGGAGCATGTTTAGGTGGTCAAATTTAGGGTCAAAGTGGCATTAGACTCTCCTCCCATTCATTGTCTATGGGAGCGTTTTGGCGAGGGTTTTTGGACACTTGACCTTTGAGGGCTTCTAAAATCCAAACCGGACGAGTAATGAAAAAGTTGTTCAGAACTTTTGTTCAGCAGGGTGTGCTAATTCATGCTATTAAAGTTTGAAGCCGCCACGATGAACGCTCTCGGACAAGATAACGTTTGTAGGAGGCTGTGATGGCCACAGCCACACAAGAGTAAAATCTAATCCACTCACACTCCACTTTAGTTTGATTTCCTACACACTAATTTAATTTGCAGCCAACCACACCAAACAGTTAACATTACACTATCACACCACACAGTTGTTTGATTTAGAAGTTTGTTTATTATGAACCTTTTGTAGAATTTTCTGTTCTATTAATAATTTCTTTCTTTTGTTTGAGTTACCGTGGTTGTGAGGCCTCTTCCTGGTGGACCAAAAGGCGGGGCTAAGGGTGGAATGCTCAAGGGTGGCCAAGCTCATCAGGCTGGACTACTTCCTGCTGTGCCATGGGGGGGGTTTGGGGTTTAGTTAGGTTGCTTTGTATTTAGTTGTAGTTGGCGTCCATTTTTGTTTCCCCTCTGTGTATTATTTGGTTTGGCTAAGCCACTATATATGTGTTCCCTTATGTTGTTTCAGGAGGTCTGTTCTGTTCAGTTAACACCTCAGTTCTTTGTTGTTATATTCAGTTTAGTTATCTTTTCTTGACCTGTTTTATAGTTTGCCTTGGTTTTGGTATAAGATTTCATTTTTGGGGTAAATAAAACCCCATTCTTTTGAATTTATATTGCTGTGTCCTCATTGTCTCACTGCTCGATCCCTGACAGAGGCCAACAATCGTAGAAAAATCCCACATGTAACAGCAAATTGTGCACTTCCTGTTGGATTTAGGTCAAGGGTGTCTCGCGTGATTGTCTTAATAAGACAAAAATTGAGTTTTGTCTTTCTACGACATTCCTATCAGTTTTAATGTTTTAGTGTGTCTCGGTGGCGCTAGAGAGCTTGACGTTGTTTGTTTTTCCATTTTATCGAATTCTTCGCCAGATCTGATGTGCCTGCCAAATTTGGTGAGTTTTTGAGCAGGTTTAGGGGGTCAAATTAAGGCTCAAAGAGGTGGTAGAATTAAAAAACATAATAATAAAAAAAAACTACACAAAAACAATAGAGTCCTTGCCTCCAGGCCACTCTTCCGTTGCCATAGAGATCTCAAAATACTGCAGGTAGTTAGTCCGCAGATTCAACACAAAAACAATAAAAATATCCAAGAATGTATCCAAAAAAAGAGGCTGGTGGCAAGCGACAATAGTAAAGTTAAAACTATTGTAAACTGTAAAAACAGATGGAGGAGCGGCGAACAAACTCCTTTCCGCTCCGTTACAAGGAGACTGGGCTCTGGACTTTATGAGCTTTCTTGTCAAACACTGATCGACCATCTTAGCTCAGGGTTACTGTATGTAAACTGTATTACCTTTTTGGTCTCTCTTCTGTGCCTATCAGGATCTCTTATTGACTGCTACTCATGGAGTTACTCTCCTATAAATCTGTATATGTGCAGGTATACACGGACTTCTTCTGCACTCTTCTAAAAAAAATGTCACATATGTAGCAAGCATTTGAATGTAAACCTGCTGAAACATCCATGTGTTAACCTGCGTTGAACATACTGTTAATGATAGCAGTCATGATACTCAAGTTACAGCAGAGAAAGCATCTGACAGAAAGCAGATACAGGCAGCAGGACTTTGGCAGTTTTAGTGATCCACCTGTACACACTGTTCTAATTTTGGCTTCACTAATCTCTGCTCTTCCTGCTTTGACAAGTTGGTGTAAAGCAAGATGGACTCACACTCTCAGTCTCTGTGTCACACACACATAGTTCTATTGAATCATACTCCTTAGCTGCTGTCATTGAACGTAAACACAGTCAAACTGCCCACAGTGTTCTGTCGGCCTGCACAGCTTCCTGCTGTTCCACTGGACTTCCTGTGACACTAAACAGCATATGTTGGGTCTGCACACTGTTTGCACACAACATGGACTCTCGTCTGATGTTTACAATGTGTTAGTCAAAGGATCATTTATGTAAGAGTCAATGTCATGGAATTATTAAAGTAAGCAGAGGTCCCTGCAACATGAAACTACATGTCAGAAAAAGTGGTCATTTTGTCTTAATGAATGTCCAGTAATCACAGAACACCATGCAGCAATCCAATCTTGTATAAGTGTAGTGTAAGCCACTACGTATAGGAATACATAGCTTTGTCCTTAATTACATAACTACCTAATAAATTGCGTTTTTTTTTTTTAGTGCAAGCACTAGTGTGTGCTTTTGTGCAATAAAACAGCACTTCATTGCTGGAGGTTGCTGGGGCAGTACAGAGAGCCAGTAAGGAAGTTCTGCCTTGAAGTCAAAATGTGCTTTTCAATAGACTGCGCTAAACCAACATAAATTCTGTCTATGAACATCATAAAAAGCATAAAAAGAAGACCGTACAAACTTTATAGTCTTTTTGTTGTCTTAAAATAAATACCTTAAATGTTGCTGGCTGCTTTCTTCATCAATCATACATTTTAAAAATCCATGTGAGTGGATGTTTACTTAGTTCATTTAGATTACTTAGATTTAGTTGGTTGCACTCCACCCTAAGGGAAAAGACTGCAGACACACACAGATGTACTCCTACAAAAGACTAAAAGATTTACACCTGGTGTATACTGATTGTACATTTTGTGTGTGTGTGTGTGTGTGTGTGTGTGTGTGTGTGTGTGTGTGTGTGTGTGTGTGTGTGTGTGTGTGTGTGTGTGTGTGTGTGTGCGTGCACTTGCATGCACATGCGCGTGTTTGTGCATGCCTGCACATGTATGTGTGTGTGTCCATGCTTGGTTGCCATTGCTAATAGTCCAGTCCTGTCAGCTGCTGTAAACAGTGAACCATCTCCAAACATTACCTTATTAAGACACAAGAGACAGCACAGACAGAGAAGGAAGTTGGATCCTACCTGTCCCCTGCAAAAAAGAAGAATGAAAAATACAATACTGAAAAAACAGAAGAAATAATTAAATGCAAAAACTGAGAATCAAATAAACAGCTCAGCTCTGCACCAGACCAATGGCCTTTTAACTCTGGGGCCCTGCAGCTCTCCACACTGGCTTAACTCTGATAGGACAACTGACAAAACTCCTCAGAGCTCCAGCCTCCTCTTTAATGTATCAGCTTGGTCCTACTAAGACACATTAATCAGCATTTGATAATCAAGTTTTTTAAATCAAACTATCTAATCAAAACTTGAAAACTAACAAAACATATCTCAGAAGTGGTGTAACTTGATATCAACTTAATTTCTGCCACACAGATATTAAGTATAGGAAAATTCCAAACTCAAAGCCGAACTCTTTAAATTTGTTTTTCATCTTTAATGGAACTTGGCATAGCAAGCCGGTCAATTTTGCCCAAAACTGTTTTGGGTTATTAAGTAGAAAGTGTAATTCTGCTTGATAAGAGTCCAGACCTGAACATATCTACATGTCAATATAGAGTCATAATCATAGCACCATCTACTGACAACAGGAAGTCAGCTTTATTCGACAAACATGCAATTTAGGTGACATGATATAAAACACACAATATCATCAGTGGGTGTTCTGTAGCATAACATACATGTTTTCACAAATATTGGTCATTTCATGAAGGAGATAACTATCACTTTCTGTGTCCACTGTCAGGTGATCTCTGGTAAATCTGTTTCTGCATCTTGTTGCTCTGCAATAATAGCACTTAGACTGCAGCACACCTCGATGTGTACGAAGGTGCAAGGAGCCAATCATCACTGCTTGCAGCTTAAATGAATTCATCTTCTACACTGCTTCCTCAGTCACCATCTGCAAACTTACAAGACATATTACCCTCAAGAGTCTGAGAGGAGGTGTAATGTTTAGGTTTTGTGTATTTTTCATATTTTGTTGTCTTTTGAGTAAAAGACAGTAGTAACAATGATAATTTCCCTGTGGAAGACAGAAGCAGAAAGTGCTGTGTATCAATTCTCAGCCTAAGTACAACACCATGAATGCCTTCCAAGAGAGACTATCTGAAAATATAGTTTACATTGTTATTCCCATATTTAGACAATATCATGTCTCTCTACTTTCTGTGATGACCGCCTTTTTGCCATATTTTTGAGTGTGGGTGTTTAGAGCCATTATAGAAACTGTTAGTGGTTGTCTGACTTTTTTTTTAACTTTTCAAATCACCTAAAGAGACGCAGAAATCATTATACAGGTATTTTCAATGGCTGACTGGTACTCAAGTAAACTGATCCATACGGGAGTAATTCGCCTCTTTCTTCAAGAATGAAATACACTGACAAAGCTGCTACTCAGTGGTTAGAAAAAAGCTAGTATTTACATTTGCATTAATATGGCAGATGTTTTATCCAAATCAACATGCGTTCGAGTAGAAGCCTTTAACAATAAATGTTGCAATACTGCTCCATGTTCCATGTGACAGAGAGCAAAGAGAGTGAGAGGTCTCAGAATAAGAGATATGATAAGCCTTAGAATATCTCTTCAGTTTCTTCATTGTCTGAAATACACAATAAACACTTTCAAACCTAGAACCAACACTTAAAGACTTAAAGCTACAGTCTACATCAGACCACATTATATTCTCATGAGTAAAAACTACTTCAAACAGCTGTGTGTGCGTGCTTGTGTGTGTGTGTGTGTGGTGTGTTGTATGTGTGTGTGTGTGTGTGTGCGTGTGTGTGTGTGTGAGAGAGAGAGAGAGAAAGAGAGAGAGAGAGAGAAAGAGAGAGAGAGAGAGAAAGAGAGAGAGAGAGAGAGAGAGAGAGAGCAAGAAAGAGAAAGAGAAAGAAATCAGTCAAACAACTTGGTTACTCCAAATAATTACCCCTCTCCCCACCCTCACAACACTGTAATAGGTTCCACATGGCATAAGAGTTTGCCATCCAATCAGCTGCCCAAGCAGAAAAAGCCCAAATTTAGAAGTAATATGAAACAGTTTTTCATTCACTGATGAAAATATACCTCCCCACACTCCTCCTTCTTTTCTCTCTCTCTCTCTTCACTTTTTTTCCCTTCCCCTTTCTGACCTCTCCCCTTCCTCTGCACCCTCCAACTCCTAACTCACCCCCTCCTTCCTCTGTCTCTTTCTCTCCATCTCATTTCTCATTCCCTACTCTTCTCTGTTTATCTCTCTCTTGCCCCTCCATCTTTCCCAGACAGACTCTACGGGTCACTAGTTGAGGCCTCTTGAGTCCTTTGACATCAGCCAATCAGTCATTTCTTGAGGGGGCATTCCCTGGTGTAAGGCCCGCCCCTTGTGACCATACAAGGTAACAGAGGAATGCATGGCTTAGCAGTTCATCTGCTTCATAAGGAAGACACACAGAGACCAGAGGGTGTCTCACACTGATGAGCAGATTTAAACTTACTGTGGAAATACTGCAGCTGTGAGAATGTTTAGAGAACTTAATTCCAAACCGGCGCCTCATCTGACCTCCACCAGCACGATTGTAAAACCAGTAGTAACCAGCCAGTGAGGACCTTTTCTCTGCTCGTCCAGCAGCACTTCAACTTGCCTGCATCAGATGGCTCAATAAGGTATGGTCACAGAGGCACACCGTAGTTGTAAATGTCTATATATATATATAAATGTGTTTTTCAATCATTTTCAGGCAGCCAGTGGTTTCTCTTTATTTTTCTTCAGTAATAAAGTTGCTTGGGAGCAATGAAAGTCATGTCATGATGCCTGTGGTTTTAGTTAGGTTTTCATATTGTTAACTGATTCATTAGAAATGTCTGCACAGCATTACAACACCAAGATGAAAGCAGACTGTTCATTATTATATTTTTTACAGACTATGTATGTGTGTTTGGGCCATTACAGACAGAAAAACCTGGTGAAATCTTTGGTACTGGTCCTAGATCTCTGTGAGTCATGTCCAGTGACAGCCCATTTAGAGCTTTGGAGACCAAAGACATCCTGCATCATAATTCTCAAAATATGACTGCTGCTACAACTATGACTAAAAAACAACCTATCAGAGCACAGCATGAAATAATGCAGAATACATTGGTCGACACAACAATGTAAGCCACCATGTATACTGGGCCCATAGGTACACAGCTACTCTGTGGTTAGCTAAAGAAATAGTACCAGTACTATGACCAAATCAGTTTTTTTGTTGTGTGATGTGAGTTGATGACATCTCTCTTTAGATCACACCATGGTGCTATGATTCAGCGGGTTTTGACTGTAAATTCACATAATAATAACTTGCATTCATACATTCACTGTCATTCACTCATCCATCTCATCCATCCATCACTCATCCAACACACAAATACACAAACAAACTGTCAAGGTAATAAGCAGTGGTTCCCAACCTGTGGGTCATGTGAGGATTCACAACAAAACAACACTTCTACTACATAAAATGTGTTCATTTCCTTTTAGAATTTGTTCTAAGCTTTGCTTTTTTGGCTTGTGAATTACCTTCAATTTTATGTCTAAAATTGTTTTTTTCAAGAGGAAAGTAACACTCACTGGTCGAGTCGAAGAAGGTTGGCCACTGATTTAGAATGTACAAATCATACTTGGAGGGAGAGGAAACACGTATTAGCAGGAGGTGTTACATAGAGACTATATAGACATGTCATACATAAGCTGCTGTTTAACTTCTATCTGTTCCCTCAGAACACTTCCTGTGTGTATTCACACACAGAGACAGACGATGGAAGGAGGAGAACCAAGAGGTGTGGAAGACACAGACCACGTAAGAGCACCACGCACACACACACATACACACACACAGAGAGAGACAGCAGGCTCAAGCTGATTTTACATTTGAAGATAATAAAGTAAGGCCTTTAATATCTTGGATGTGTGTAATTTTCAAATAGCTCACATTGTTCATCTGTATTTCACTGTTATAATTTGCTGTTGTGCTGCAGTCTTACATGTATATTTGATGCCATGTGTATTTGAACACACTTAGACAACAAAGTCTGTGCAACAATGTATCTGTATTTTTTCTTTTGACTTCTAGTGGAAACCTATCTGAGTGCTCTGTAAAGTCATGGTTTTAAACTAGTTGTGATGCTCTTGAGGATTTAGTGTCTTAAGAAATCTTGAGATATCTATTAATGTTTAAAGGCAACTTTTTGGGGTTTGGACGTGCTTGGCTGTTTCTACTGGCAAGTGAGACTGGCAAGCTTTAGGAGGTTAATGGTAATGTAAATTTAAGTGTCACATTGTGGTCCCCATTACCAAAGCTCATGAAATATGTGTTTTAATCCTCCAGCAGCCGGGAGACTCTGTCCTGAGATGGACATGAGAATGTGTATGAAGGAAGGAAAGGAGGAAATGCTGTATTTATTTACTGAGCAGTCAAAAGTCTTAAGGGCATTGGGTTAGCAGGATTTTCACATAACCCCCCCACGCACACACACTCACGCACACCCTCACGTCAGTCCCCCTCTGGGACCAACAGACCATCATTCCCAGGATCAATTTTACATGGGAGGAGGGTAAAACGGGGAAGGAAGAAAAAAAGGGGCAGATGGAAAGCAAGAGAAGAATGCAGGAAAAGATAAAAAGTGATGGAGAGAGATTAACTCCTCTGAGACTGACAGGATCATAGCTCTGATGTCACACATAGCAAAAAAGAAACACGCAAGTGTGTTATTGTATTTGAATTTAATTTATAATTAATATTTTTTATTTGATAATATTTCTGGTGTGTACACTTAAACTGTTTAGTTGTTACTTAGATACCAATCGTAACTTCAACCACCTGTAATTTGTGTACTTGATGTTTGATCCTGACATTTCAACATCTTGTCATTCTCTACAAGTCAACTGACACTTCAGCTGATTTTCACTTTTCAATGGACAATGACAGTTCAACCAGTTTAAACAGACATGTCACTAACAAACTGCTGGCCTTCCTTACAAACTATCTTATACTTCATGTATTTACACTTAACACATCAAGTACGCTTTTGCAAATTCCATTTAAACTGCTCTCATCTCTTCAACTTCAGCTGACTGTGTGAAAGCTGACTTTTCAATTGCTTTCATCTTGCTCTTCAGCTGACAGTTTACCAGCTTTCAACTCTTACTCCACATCTGTTCAAGCCCTTCTCCTTTCAGTGCTTACTCTTCAGCTGACACCATTTCAGTCATTTGTAATTTACATTTGTTTATAATGTTAGCTGTATTTGTACTTGTGTTGCTCTGTTAAAATGACATGTAGAAATGTTTTCTAGTTATTTCTTATAATCCAAGTTCTGTGAAAACAGGTTCATTTCACTACTGCATGAAAATCAACTTACAAAGTTAACATCTGTTTTTACAGGTTTTTACATTGTCAGTCACATAATGGGAGTTAATGCCATAAGAGCAAAATAAGAGCAGTACTGTAAGTCCAGTCCGGCTGACACTGATGATATTGAAACGCCTACTCAAATCTTTGATTTCCTCTGAATTGAGTTTAAACTGCAAAAAATCCCCATCTTATCAAGTCATTTCTGTCTTCTTTTAAGTCCTAAATACATTTTTTAAAGAACTTTACAACTGAGTAAAAGGCAGCACTAAAGTCTGGGAAAGACATCATTTGAACAGAAAGTTCATTTGTATTAGAAACAGGCTGAAATAATCTTACTTCACTGAAAGGTTTTTCCACTTCACACAAAGAAAGACTATAAGGATTGAATTACAGTGTGCAGAAAAATGACTTGAAAAGGTATTTGTAGAAGTAACTGTGTTGGCATGTCAGGAGTCTTCTGTCATCTTTATTAGGTTTAGATAACCAAAAGTAATTCTGTAGCAAATGTTTGATAATTGTATTGCACCTCACTATATGTCTAAGGTTTTCTGTTGTAGACAGGTATAACACTCTGTTTGCACAGATTAGATTAAAGATTCAAAGATTTCTGTGTCACATTTCTCAATATGCTGGGGTGACATAATAATATTATAATAATTAGAAAAGAGTCTGCTACATCTCAGTAGGATGTTGCCTAGTATTGAAGTCTCATATGTCTTAAGACTTGAAGCTACCCTAACCTAACCTAACCTAACCTAACCCTAATCCTAACCTAACCCTAACCCTAACCCAAGCAGCAGCACACCCATTCATAGCGGTGCAGTTCATAATTAGAATCATGTTTGTTTTCTATCTTGACCCCTTCATAATGCCAATACTACACAGATTTATCATACAGTAAGATTCCTTAGTGGTTTCCAGTCTCCAGGTTGGGAACCACTGACCCTTGGCCAATTATAACATATGTAGGTTCCTTTTGAAACCACTCAGACCCATTGTTTCACCCCCAAGCTCCTGGGTTCCTACCAAAAAGCTTCTTCAGGTTCCCTACACCTCCCCTTAAGCTCTTCAACAGCCACAATGTTGTTCACTGCACCATCAGCTGGTCCCTGTTTTAGATGAGAGGTCTGCTCAGTCTAGTATTTGTAGTCACTTCAGCATTGCCATTTTTGGAAAATGACTTTAAGGTCCAGAGTTAAAATGACTTTCACTGAGCTGTTTTCTTGTAGTGAACTGTACACAGAATTCAGTTCTTAAACCACTATAGTGATGAACTTCCTTGGTGATTCTGCACATGTGATGTTGACCTGAATCTTTCCTGTTTAAGAATTTGTGAACATTGATTTCATACCACGGCATCACTCAGCTGATTGTGTATGTGCGTGCGTAAGTGCATGGGTTTGACTGTCAGACAGGGTGAAATGGAGAGAGGGCTTCCTGTGTGTGATTTACAGAGCCATGGGGGAAAGAGAAATACAACCATATTAGGGAATGTTTGGCTCAAAAGGAGAGATGGCTCTGACTGTTATCACAGCCTGTCACATCCACGCAAGCACACACACACACACACACACACACACAAACACATGCACTCAGGCCTGGTAGACTCACTGCACTGTGACACGTCCTCCATTACAAATAGTTTACATTTTCTTTAAATTAACTTTATTGGCCTGACATGAAATGCAAAGTGTTGGGCTTTTCATTCAAACTTCAGATCATGGAGTACATTTACATATGGAACCAATTCAATTTGATTAATTAAGTTAACTCAGTTTCAGCGTTGGTCTTCAGATTTGATGTATAACAGATATGGCCTAATCAATTTAAGTGTGGGTTAATAATAATAGTCACTGAGATACTGTACATTGTATCTCATTGGGTCATTAAACGCATATCCTTAATGGCCCAATGTAAAATATTAGTTTTAAACGACCGGTAGAGGTGTGCTTTGTGTCACACTGAGGCACAGGTCAGGCAGTCTGCACAGCATATCTACATTCATATCATATGATACATTTAGTATAAACAGCAGAAAGGATAGAAATTCATTTAGGTTCAGTTGTTGACTTATACACTTGACCCTGATAGATTTGAAACAGTTAGTTCTTCATAGCCACAATGTTCACACTGTTAACTTTATTGTTGACTGGGTTAGAATAATGCACAATGGAGATGAAGGGAATTTCATTTGTGTTGTGCTCAATGCTTCCATAACTTGTAACCATTGCTATTGACTTTGTTGTTGTACTCAATTGCATTACTTTGCAATATATACATATATGTACATATATATATATATATAGTCTGTGGTGTGAAACTCAGGAGTAGCGTGCAGGCTTCAAGCTTGCTATCATGCAACCAAGCACACACAAAGCCTGGGAGAGGGCAGACTGTTTGTTGCTTTAGTATACATGGGGATAACACCTCTTGAGGACAAACTTTGAGACATGCCCTAATGTGAAACCATAGTGTGTCTGTGTGTGTGTGTGTGTGTGTGTGTGTGTGTGTGTGTCCGTGTGTTAGATTGTATGCATAAGAGAAAGAGAGAGAGAGCAGGTCTTTCTTCTTAATATGGACTTCTTGAGCGTGGAGCATAGGGAGAAGGGTTGTGTGAGATAAAAGCCCCCTCTCCCTCTGCTGCCTTTTCAGTGAGTCTCTCCCCACTATGACTAGAAAAGGGAATGTATGTTGCCGGCTGGAAGGAGGAGGGGGTGAGGAGTGGGGGGAGGGATGACAAACTATCAGTGGGAGTGATCGCAGACTGGAAGAGGGAATGTTTATCCAAAGCAGCGATCCCATTTTCCATGATCCCAAAAATAAAAGGCCAGCTCAGGCCTTATATGGGCAGACTGGCTTTCGAGCTGAGCAGAGTCAGAGCATTCCTGAAAAACACCCGGCTTCTTTCTGTCTTTATATATCTCCTCTCTTCTCCATGTATCAAGAATTCAGTGATAGAGAAGGTCTGAGTGACAGTGCTGTTGCTCAGAAGACATTAAAAGGTCATGAGAACATTGTAATTATTTGAATCTATTTTAAGAATATTTATGTGTTTTTTCCACTCTGTTTAGGAGTTGTGGTTGAGACGAGATAATGGAGATCCAACAGTCTACACTACAATGATACAAGATGGGTAAGGCCTCAAGAATGATCTCAAGACACTACACTGTGTCTGTTGTTAGTTTAATCAATGTCTGTACTTTTTAGATGAATCTGAAAAAGCTACAGACCAGCATTTCACCTAATAAATTGCTTGAAATTACATTTTTCACATATTTGATATTTACTAATATGTGGTATATCTCACACGTTCTTATATCTCAGTGATAAAATGTCAATTCATGTGGTTAAAGGATCAGTCTGCCTAATACTAAAAACTTATTTTCTTAATTCTCTCTTGTAGTATCTATCCAATTACAAGTTATGGTTTCATGAGTCAAAGTTTCGAGGTATCTGTCAATGAAGTCTGTGCTGCTCAGAGCTATGAAACATAACATTTGAAAAATTCAACAGCACGTCTTTTTAAAAACATTGTTTTGGTTACTCTGAGTAATCCACCACTCCTACTGTGAACCATTTTCATTGGAAAGATTTTTTTACAAAGAAATAGTTATTATTCAGGGTTCTTTTAATGGGTGACTCATCTGTATGTCTTTTTGTAAACTTTGTGAACTGACCCTTTAATGTCAGGCTTAATTTAAAGTAGGCAACTAACTGCAACGTCTGGTCTTAAATTGGACAAAACTTCATAGTTAAAGGATACCAACTATAACTATCAGTACAGGATGGGATGTGAACACTAGCCACCATCAACTGAACCACCTCAAGCTTTTATGGACTTGTATTAAATGTGAAATAGGAATTTAATTAAAATAAACACTAACTGTCAGATAGATATAGTTGAATATAAAAATTTCTATGTGAAATATAGTGAAGGAAAAGGAAAAGTTTCCTAACATGGAAATCTGCAGGTAATAAACACTGATACACTAAACTGTACTTAAAAGTGTATATGCAATGTTTTCTGTTACACTGTTACACTATCTCTCAGAGTATGTGTGTTGTGTTTCAGATGTCACAGATGAGCACGTTGCAGAAAGGTGAGTATTACTCTTTACACACACACACACACACACACACACACACACACACACACACACACACACACACACACACACACACACACACACACACACACACACACACACACACACACACACACACACACACACACATTTTCATCTTTTTTGTTTTACACTGCTTGTTCTGACTTTTCCTTAAAAGAGACTAAATTGTATCTTAGCTGGTAATGAACACACTGTTCTTAATGCTGACAATGTGTTTTAATCTGATGGGACACATGACTTTCTGTGGTTTTGGGATCAGTAATTACAGTTGGGGTTTTTTTTAATTATGGGTTAACTTGCATTGCTCAATTTTGAGTCCAAATCTTCAAAATTGTATATAGTGTGTATGTAGTTTTAAATGGTTGAAAGTGTAGAAATGTGTATATTGTTTAAATACAGTCAGATGTGTAGCTTTCTATAGAACATGCCACAGTGTATTCTACAGGAATAAGTCATAGAAATGCAGCAGGAAAGCTTTCTGCGGGCACTATTTCTGACACCACATCTTCTGGGGGGGAACCAACAGCTTTTTCAGCTTGTCATTTTTATCATTTTTATACACACTCCAGATATTACTCATGTTTTTTTCAGAACATAGGATATGAATAATCTATGCAGCTCACCATGGGCACCTGGTCATAATTTAAAATGGGGGAGCAAACTTGAAAAGATATATAAATGGTGGGGGTTTGAGGGGCCTCCTCAAGAAAGAAAAGTGCAATTCAAAACAAATTTCCTGAATTTCTTAACCACCTTACAGTCATCTGCACAGGTCTAAATTACACTAAGGGTCCTATGAAAACCATGAATGCATCAAGAGCAGCAGGTAACTGTGTGGATCAGGACAAGAAGTGGTTATCAAAAGATTGGCTATTTCATATTTCAGAGTCAATTATTTTCAAAAACATTATGTGTAGTAGCAGTAGATTGCAGGCCATCTTCAAGGTAAAACAAGCACTAACGTACGTACGTACGCACTCTGTGTGGTAGCTCCTGTCATCAGTGTATAAATGTGTGTGAATGAGACATGTAGTGTAAAGGTGCTTTGAGTGGTCGAAAAGACTAGAAAAGTGCTATGTAAGTACAGCCCATTTACCATTTTTGTGTGAAAACAATACAAATATGGATTTATGACAATTGTGTGAAAAGTTTTGAAAATGTGGACTCAGTATTGATCCATGCAGGTATCCAGTCAGAAAAAAACTGTAACATGGTTTCTAGACTGATTGACCGTGCTCTGTTTTCTGCATCCTTCTGTTTTTCTTCAGTTGACCTGGTCCATCCCTGTGGCCCATGGTGCAGTGCTGCATCTCTGGTCATTTGGTAGTCTGAGATGAAGCACTGTAGCTCGGGACGGAGGACTGAAATACCAGCCTCTGCACATCTACAGCAGCATAACAAGATCCACCAGAAGGTCTCCAGGGCTCTGGGATGCTTCAACAGGGAGAATGATATGAATGAGTTATGGGACAATGGACTCAGCTTATTCAGAGGATCACATGACATTGGTATGGTACGAATGGACCATTCCACAAAGCTCACTAATGTTTCCATCAGCAGGAAACATTGTGAAGACATTGTTTTCAATGCTTGATAGTGTTTGAAATATTTTATGTTTAAATTTATTAGAAACTATTAAGAATGTTTAATGCCTCATTCATCTCTCTTTAAAAAAATCATTAAGACTTTCAGATAAATTAGATTGGTCACATGTACACCAGATTACATCATCTGGCTGTATGAACATGCCATCATAAAGTCAAAAAAGAAAGATACAGTTTTGTGACAGTTTCAAAGCTTCTTATGTGTAATCTATACATGGGAAGTATGGAAACCAGAATGGGATTTCTCCATGTGAGGAATGTGATCTATCTGTATTGATGTAGTGATTGATAATGATGAATGGATTACATCTGAAGAAGACGTCACTGACCTCTTATGTTCTCCTCTCTCCTGGGGTCCAGTTTTCCCAGGAATCCCTTGACCAATCGCAAAGGGGGATTCCTGGAAATACTGTTCTTGGGGGCGGGGCTTACCAACAATTCCATGAGTGTTCTAATGATTGGTGGTATGTGTCATAAGAAACATCTCTATAAGTGTAAGAATGTTCTAGGTTTTTACTGACTGGTTTTACTGATCAGACACCTGAAAAACACAAATAATTATTGTCTCAGTCAAGATCAGAGTTCAAAGTCACATGTCATGTTCCTGTTTATGAGATGAGGCTTGTTATCAGAGGGTTTGATTCATTCTGACTGACTTCCCCTCCCTCCTTCCTCACTGCTGTGGGGCTGGAATGTGAAAGCTCTGTATAAAATATGCTCTATATTGTTAAATAAACATTTAAAGCAAAGAAATGTATGTAATATTGTCATTTTTATGAATACTGCAGATTGGGATTACAGCAGAGTAGACAACCTGATATAATATAAATATATTTTTGGCCTTAAGTCAGGTGCAATAAAAAAAATAATTTGACTGCAGTCACAGAGCTGAACTTTATTTTATGAACTATATGTGCATCTAACATCAGGGCACAACAACATTATGACATCATCATGGCAAACATTTCTTAATAGTACTGAAAATATAATGAAATTATAACATAATAAAAATGATACTAATAAATTATATATATGATGAGGACACATTTGGATAAAATAACACATTTATCCTCAAACTTTCAAAATTTCTATAATGGTTTACGAACCATTTACATCGTATATAATGGAGGTAAGATAATTGATATGAACTACATTTTTGAGGGGGGTGGACAACTGAAGCATAAAGAAGTAAGAAATTAAGTCATGACTCATTAACATGGCCTAAGAGGAGCTATCAGCATCCACATATCTACAAATAAGTTTTGAGATTACTGAGAAAATAGATTCTCCTCCAGCTGTTGTCCTCTACATATGATCAGCAGTAACATTCACACAGCGTGCCCTGGTGGTCGATTGGTTAGAGTGCATCCCATGTAATTTTACAAGGGACTTATGCTGCAGGTCATTCCCCTCTCGCTCCCTGTTTCCTGTTGGCCTCTATGCCATCTACTGTATAAATAAAAGGCCAAAAAGGCCAAAATAAATATTTAAAAAAACAGTAACATTCACACAGAGGACCCTTGAGTTTTTATCTTTAAATTGTTGATGCACATTTCATAAAACTACTACTGAGCTATATGAGTCCCTAACCCAGTGAGATGATTCAGTGGAGGCCACGGGTAAATATAAGGATAACTTCTCCTCAAGAGCTTTCAAATGTTTACCATTATCTCACACAACACAGTAGTGTTGACATGTCCTTGACATTTTTGGGTGAGGTGGAACATTTCAAGAGTGGCCTTTTCCAGATGTTGCCAGATGGATATCTTTGCATGGAATCCATAATATTTTGTCTGTGCTTATGAGCAGATTTTCATTTCAGTCTTGCCTTTGTGTGAAAAATATCCACCATTTATGCAAGCTTTGCACAGCATTTATCACTTGCAAGCAGCTGTGCATCATCACACACTTCAGTCCCTCCCACAATTCATACCAGCACTTTCCTGCGTGACAACCATCAGACCTCTGTATGGAGCAATAAGGCCTTATACTCCACTCCTATCTACTCACATAAAGTTATAAATAAGTGGCTTAAGAGGTGTTGTTTTGGCAAAGCACGACACCATCCAACACCAGCTAGGTCCACTGTCTTGGCAACAAGTGCCACATGATGCAAAACAGAATGTGACCACCACAACATCGGGATTTCTCTTTTTCACTCTGCCATTGGGTCGCCTGACCATAGTTGCTGAACATCATAATCTGATGTGAGATTTCCTTTTTTTGTGTAATGCCTTGCAAAAAAGGAAAAAGTCTATAATGATGTTTTCATCCAGAAAGCACACATTGGCTAAGAGTTGAGCATGTCCACTGATGTCTGTCAAATCATCAATTTGCACTGCAAATTTACCACTACACGTATGTTCTCCAAAACAACACCTTCAATGTCTGCAGACATATCATCCCTCTCCTGTCCTTTGGTAATTTCTTTAATGGCATCTGGGCCAAGCATCATGTTCACAATGACTTTGAAGACCAGTAATATTAATGTCTCTGCCACAGTGTGTGGCTTTTTTGATTTAGCTACAAGTTCAGCCACTATGTAGCTACATTCATAAAGCTCTCTCAGACACCTTTGTGGTCTCCCTCATCAAAGTTACCTATTTTTCAGTGTGATTATGCCAATGAATAGGTCCATGGCACTGTTGGATAGCTTTTACTCACATTCTAAGTACAACAGAGTCAGTGCAGTTACCCCCATTTGTAGTGGGCTCTTCATCTAGAAGGACTTTGACCAGGATCAAGTCCAGGGTCTGTATTTTTGTCATTCAAACGTTTGGTCTACCCGCGTCTCTATTTCTATTATCCGAGATCAACAAGATCATTAGGCTACTAATCACACTACCATCACCTGCAGGCATAGAAGACTAGTAGATATTGACCACTAATAGTGCCACCATTGACACTCAATGAGAGCTGTATGAAATCAATTCAAAAAAAAATTTCTGGACCAATTAAGTAAAATTGGATAAAAACATAGGTTTGCAAGCAGCGATGAACAGGCCCTCGCTCCCCCATGCATGTCGAGCTGTGGCTAAGTCGGAGAATGTAGCATCACTAAGGTCTTATGTCTCAGCTGAGTTAATTTCAGGTGTAAATACTTAAGATGACGGGAGTAATTATTGAAAGAATGAAGCAAGTGACTTCCTGTTGCCAGTAGGTGGTGCTATGACTGTCACTAAATATGAGACTGTCCATTTGTTCAGACCAGGACGCTGAACAAACGTATGAAATTAGGAAAAGCTCAGACCATGTGGAGTCAAGTTATGAGGGTTTGAAATTTCATGGCGAGACATCGAAATTCGCCGCATCACCACAGCAACCAGGAATGACGAGCAAATAAGCTTTTGATAACTTTTCATCTCCAATGTCTCAAGATGATTCTGTGTGAATTTGAAGTGGATGGGATGAAATCTCTAGAACTAGTTCGTTCAAATATGAGGCCAAAATCGGCATTAAAATCAATAATTTGATTAAAAATGGCCGACTTCCTGTTGGTGTTAGGGTATGTGTCCAAGAGACTTTTTGGTGCGTCTTGACATGATGAACATGTGGCACTTGCTTAACTTTCTTGGATACCCTGGAGCCTTGTTCACAGCAATTGAAAGGATCAATTGATTGCCTTTCATGGCAAGGAAGGATATTGCAATTAATTGCTCTTCATAACAACCTAGAGTCAATTCAAACTGCCACCATTAAAACTGAAGCAGCAAACTTTGTGAAAAACATCATATGTGTCAATCTCAAAGCTTTTGGCTGCAACTGTACACTGTCTGTCTGTTTAATATGAAGAACATTTGTTTCACAAACTGGAGCAGAGGGATACATTCTGGTAGTGGCGTGCAAGTCTGTTGACATTCGGCTTTTACTACTGAAGATGTGCTCAAAGAAAACGGATAAACTGGTTGCCAACCACCAATAAAACTAAGCTAATGTGTTCAGTATGTATTTATCTGATGTGTTGTGAAGGAAATAAGCATTGGGAGTAACTACGTTCCATAGACTTAGAGATAAAACTGTTTGCTAGGCTCTGTAGTATGGAGCCCCATTTGATTCAACATTAAATTAATGAATAAGTTCATTGTTAAAATATAACAGTGTATAAGTAAGCATTATGAAATATGAATTCATTATTATGAAACATTTCCATTACTATGAAACATTTTCCATTATTAGGAAATAATCTTATCATAATTTCATTTTTGTTATTTTCACAATAACATGGTGTATTGCTTAATAGTTAGTTAATTTCTTAATGGCATTTTTCAGAATGGCTTTTTATTAGTGCCACGGGGTTCAAGCTCCGAGGCACTCCACTCCGCGAGGCAACTATTAATCTTCTCCATACTTATTATTCCGCTTCTTCTTCCGACGTTTTTCGGCGCATAACTCCTCCCGCAGCTTTGAGAAAACCCCGACAATATATACATCAAAACGTGCGTCTCGATCGGGGGAGGGTGTTTTGATGTTGAAATTCCAATTTTTCCCAAAGTTATTCCCAAAAAACCGTGAGATTTCTCCATTGGAAATGAATGGGAATTTTTTGAAAACCCCCCAAAATTTCACCTTTTTTCACCTTTTTTCAGAGTCACCTAGCTCGCTCATACGTGCACGTAGAAACATGATTCAAACTTTAAAACGGAGGAAAACTTGTCCTCTCTGGAAAAATACCAAACTATTTTCACATAAAATGTAAACTTTTCAAACTATGAGCAGTCAAACGAGGAGTGGAAATCACTTTTTCGTCAAAGTTAGAGTGGAAGCGGCAGTTAGCTTGAGTGAGAGAAGCAGTAAAAAATGACCTCAGTTTTTATTTTTAACTCGAGCTCACGGCCAAACCGTAAAAAGGAGACAAATAATTTTTTGTCAAAATGTAGACATAGGTGTTGTGATTCATAAAATGTGACTTTGACAGGCGGGGTCTGCACAAAATTTAAACGAGGAGGCCGAGACTGGCAGCAATACCTGTCTCGCTCCCCATTAAACCTAATGTAATCATCTTCTTTTTACAAAAGAATCTCACTCTGTGTTCACACTGAGCTTACTCGCTCATTTTAAGGAATATCTGAATAAAATAAACACTGTCAGAATCTGCCGGCTTCTGTGTCTCTCACGGTGTTTTCGGTTTTTGGACAGGAGTTACGCTTTTCTCACAGTTTACAATTGTTCGGGACCTTGTCAGAAGCCAAATTTTTCAGAATTTTCTACTTTTTTCAAGGCAGATCCTGAAATCGCCGTAGCAACCTCAAGGCCTTAACTGACCTTGGCAACCTGTTGCTGGGCAGACTCTGATCTACCTTTCTGTGATTGGCTAAACTGATCTACCTTTTTGTGATTGGCTGATTCTTCCTGTCTGTCTGTTTTGCCAGTTAACTGAGCTAATTCATTTGAATGGATTAATTCATGTTTACTGTGGACAAAATAAATAGTTTTATTATTTTGTATTGTAGTTATATGATTTGTGGTATAAAAAAAGATTCAACATTTATCAATAGAAGATGAACAAAATGTACATAATATCATTTCATACAACCAAGTAATTTAAAATAAAAAGTATAATAAAATCTACTCTCTAAATGATGTGAAGATTTACTGAATAATTTCATAACAGTGATGTTCCTGTCTGTGGAAAAAATGAAGTTTAATTACTAAGTTTAATTAATAAGTTTAAATAAATATTATTTATGCTTAAATATGATTAACATTCACTTAATATTTTCAGGAATGTTAAGTTGAGAATAAAGTACATTCACAAAGAAAAAATAAATCTTGTACTCGTCCCGGCAGTAGCCCCGTGGCACTCAAAATTTCCCTGGAATTTTCTAGTTTCATAATGCTGTTTTTCATCAGAATGACTTTTTGCCAGTGGGTTGGACCTGTATGCTCATTGGCTGATCTTTCTCTGCTCTATGGCTCTGACATCGACTAGTTTTGAAACACATTAGAAGGAATAGCAGAGGAAAAAAACTCTTTCAAAATACTTTTGTTCTGTCATGTGCTCTGATGCAGCATCTCAGAAGTTGCAGATTTATCAACATGCTGTCAGATGGATTAGGGTTAGGGTTAGATTTTACAGTCTGAAGGAGAAACTTGTCATACAGTATAAACAGCTGTGGATAACAGACTCTGTAAGAATCACCTACATTCATTAACAGATCAGTACAGATGTTTTAACCACAGATGTTCAGATGCTTTTCTTGTTGATAAAATCACTAAATCAAAGACCCATTCTCCACAAAAACACCAACAACTCTCTTTCTGCTGTATATTTTCACTTCTCCTCCCACCATGTCACCATGCAGCTGTAGACCACACAGACGTGTGCTCCTCATCTGTGAACCCGAGGAAGAAGACCACCGGTTTAAGAAACTGATCATTCATTTGTTTAAAATTCGTTTTTGTTTGTTTTTGCAGCTATTGTTTTGTATTACAGTTTTGGTTTTCTTCGTCCAGTCATGGAGTAACCAGTAAAATCAGCAGGGTTTTAATTGCTAAAAGTATAGAAACATGATCAATGTGGTGCTGAACCCCTTGGAAGTGCTGAATCCCCCCCACAACACACACACACACACACACACACACACACACACACACTCTCTGTCTCTCTCTCTCTCTCTCTCTCTCTCTCTCTCTCTCTCTCTCACAGTAGTGCTCCATCCACACGTAAGGACGTTCAACATTTTCTGGGGTTTGCCAATTTTTACCGCAAGTTCATTAGGAATTTCAGTACTGTTGCTGCTCCTCTCCACTCTCTTACCTCTACTAAGGTTCAGTTCTCCTGGTCTCCACAAGCAGATGCGGCCTTTCAGCGTCTGAAGCAGAGTTTTGCTTCAATCCCCGTGCTGACTCTTCCCTCCCACTCCAGCCAGTTAATTGTAGAGGTGGATGCCTCGGACACCGGCATAGGGGCCGTGTTATCCCAGCGGGCAGGTAAAGACAACAAGATCCATCCCTGTGCATATTTGTCCACTGCACTGGACTGCACTGGAAGACTGCAGACATTGGTTGGAGGGAGCTGAGCAGCCGTTCATAGTGTGGACGGACCGCCAAGCCAGGTGGGCCCTATTCTTTTCTAGATTCCATTTTATTTTGTCTTATCGCCCAGGGTCCAAGAATGTCAAACCAGACATTTTGTCCCGTCTCCACTCCCCTGAGACCAGTCCAGAAGACCCCAGTTCCATTCTCCCAGCGTCTTGTTTGCTGTGGGCAGTCTCTTGGGAGATAGAGTCCATGGTCAAAAAGGCTAGTCAGACCATTACCACACCTATGGGGGGGCCTCCAAACAGACTGTATGTACCACCAGATTTGAGGGGTATGGTAATCCACTGGGCTCATGCCTTGTAGTTTTCCTGCCATCCTGGGGTGCGGAGGACTATATTTAGCATTCATGAGAGGTTCTGGTGGCCCGCCATAAGAAAGGATGTTTCAGACTATGTTTCAGCCTGTTCAGTCTGTGCCCAACAGAAGTCACCTACTGTTCCCCCAGCTGGCCTGCTCCAACCTCTTCCAGCCCCGCATCGTCCCTGGTCTGACATCTCCGTTGATTTCGTCACTGGATTCCCGCCCTCAGAAGGTAATAGCACTATACTGACTGTTGTGGACAGATTCTCCAAGATGGTGAAATTCATTGCCCTTCCTAAGTTGCCCTCCGCTAAGGAAACAGCGGAGGTCCTGCTTATTAACGTCTTTAGACATTTTGGATTCCCCAGGGACATTCTGTCTGACCAGGGCCCTCAGTTTGTAGCACGGTTCTGGGGGGCCTTTTGCCAGTTGGTGGGGGCTAAGGCTAGTCTAACGTCTGGTTACCACACTGAGAGCAATGGGCAGACGGAAAGACTTAACCAGGACCTGGAGGCGGGCCTTCGATGCATCACGGCCCAGAACCCCTCAGCTTGGGCCAAGATGCTTCACTGGGTGGAGTACACTCACAACACCCTGCCCTCAGCCTCCACCGGGTTGACCCCATTCCAGGTGGTTTTTGGTCACCAGCCTCCTATGTTCCAGGCCCTGGAAAAGGAGATGAGCATATCTTCTGCTGCAGCCATGGTCCGCTGTTGTTGTGGAATGTGGGCCCGAGCCAGAAGGGCTCTCCTGCATTCCTCTGAGGTCTACAAAAAGTCTGCCGACCGCCACCGCCGTCCTGCCCCTGCCTACACTCTGGGCCAAAAAGTGTGGCTTTCAGCCAAAACATTACCTCTAAGAGTGGAATCTCATAAATTGGCCGCATCCCGCATCCACCCTACATTCCACGTCAGCCGCATAAAACCGGTCAGGGTGAGCCCCCTTGTCCCCGCTATCAAACCCCCTCCGCCTCCGCGGATCATTGATGGGGGCCCCGTCTACACTGTCAAGAGATAGTTGGCGGTCCGGCCGGGGGCGTGGATTGCAGTACCTTGTTGACTGGAAGGGGTACGGCCCTGAAGAGAGGCAGTGGGTGCCCTCTTGCCACATAGTGGACCCCCAGCTCATTGCGGACTTTCACAGGGTCCATCCCCATGGTCCTGGGCCGCCAGGTGTCGGCCCTTGGGGAGGGGGTACTGTCAGGGCCTGGTAGTTTTGTGATGTATTTTGGTTGAGTTAGTTTTTTGTCTTGTCTACTTCCTGTTTTATTTTGGTATGTCTTGTCTAACTTCCTCCCCTCCTGTTTGCCTCCCTTTCCCTAATGTGTTTCACCTGTGCCTCGTTATCCAGTGTGTATATATGTGGTGTGCTCGTTTCCTTCTGTGCCAGATTGTCTTGTCAGTTCCCTGTCAGAGTTCCAGCGTTATTCCAGTTTAGATTATTAGTGTTATTGACCAGTTTTTTGCCTTTTGGATTCTGAGTTCCTGGTGATTTTGTACTTCTGCCCTGTGATTTTGGACTTCCTGGTTTCTGACTTTTGGACTGTATTAAACGACTTGAGAACTCCTCATCCCTGTGTCCTGTCTCTGCATTTGAGTCCACTTGGTCTGTGCCTGATAAGTGGCAGGCTTTTGAACTTTTCATCGCCTTTCTTAAGATGACACTGACCAGGAAATCTCTAGGAGGAGATTGTTCGAGGCCTAGAAACAGCTAAAAAATAAAAAGCACATTAAAATCAAAACAGCTGACTTCCTGTTGGACTTGAGGAGACAGACTTTCAAAAGTCTGGACATGAATGATACATATGCCTACCAAATTTTGTTAATCTATGTAACATCTAAAGGTGGGGTCATGGTATTTGAAATTTTGTAGGGGGCGCTGTCAAGCCATTTTGCCACATCCATACCTTGAACAGCTGCTGACTGAAAGCGGAGCTCTTTACAATAAACACTCCATCTCCATTTACCATAGACACGCAGCTCGAGACACTCTCTCCTCCTCTCTCAGATCGTCTTCATTTTGATTTAAAACTGCAGTGATGTCTTCTGTGTTGTTGCCATCATTGCACTCAGGTTCAAATTGAAAAGACAGAAGACATTTTTATCTTGCTGTAGTGTGAACAGACTGTGACTGAAGACCGCTGCAACCATTTGACATCACTACCGAGACTGCATTGCGACATAAACCATTATTTTTATATCACATTTATATAGTTGATGACAATGTTACTCTAATAAGGCCTACTGCAATGCTGTGTCACTGCTATTGTACTAAAATGCTGCTGCTGCCACCTTGTGGCAAAAGATTCACATTTTGAATTAGGTAGTCTGTCATCAATGACAGTAGCTCATTTGAGGGATGGAAAATGCCCTTCATTTTGTTTGCACTAATAAATACCGCTACCTGTAATCACTGATAAAATCTTGTTCTGTAATGTTTTCTATATGGTCATAAATATTATTATTACAAATTTCCTTGAAATATTGTGATAATATTTTGTGGCTATATCGCCTACTCCTACTGTACCGTATATCTGACCATCATGACCAGCCACATTGATATATGTTTTTATCTGACAGCTGTGCTGACAAATAAATGTGTTGTGAACCTGAGAGGAGTCGTCTAGTGGTCCTTGTCTGCTTAGGTTAAGTCAAAATAGAGGGGTTACACTGAAATTGAAATGGCAATTTGCTATTCTGTTCGATACAGCAAAAAGTAAAATTATTAGTCACAAATGATCAGTCAAACGTGGTTGACCTCATCTTCCGTCGTAGCAAAATCAACCTCTCAACTGTGTCAGCAATTCATCTACAGTCGTAAATATAAAATGACAATATAAACATATTCAAAAATCAGGTTGTGACAGCAAATCTTTCACTGCCTACATTCATCCAATGACTGTATATCCATTTATTACTTTACCAATTTCAGACCTATGATGACAACACACTGAATAAGTAATAACATATTTCACTGTGATGATTAGAAAAACTATTTCTGATGTCTTATGCCACACCCATTTTTTTGCATTTGTAGCACCATCCCAGTGGTACATTTAAATGAAACGTTCAGGGTATATTTCAGGTGCATGTGTACACATCCTATGGGTTTTGTGATGATTGGCCCAACAGTTTTTATTGTTGTTGTGTATTTATGTGCTGAGCTACGCCCTTTTGAAACTCACTGGTCAATATCTTAAAAAAATAAACAAAATATCGACAAACTTTGTACAAGTTTTGATAAGCTTGATGTTATGATGATTTATGGAAAATCTGGTAGTTTCATGCTTTCCAGCTCCCAGCCAATTGAACAATTGATTTTTCCTTGTGCCTCAGGATCACCTTCATCTGATCCTTAGCCACCCAGCCAGCTATTCCCAGTCTGCCACACTCTCTCCATTCATGCTGCCCACAGCTCCACTCCGCCATTCTCTGAGCTCCTTTCCCCCCTGTTCGCAGCCTCCATCAGAACTCAACATTACAATAAACTCTTCTTTACTCATCATACTGCTCAGTGTCCTGCTCTTGGGTCCAACTCGTGCTCGTAACAGTCTGTTTCTGGAGGCAGCAGGACTGATATTAAATCACCTGATGTCACCAGCTTGCTAGAGTATAACCACACACACCTCTATACTCATCAGACTGGTTGGTTATAACTCCATATCCTTCCTTTTTATGAATGACACGATAGGTTAGCAGCCAACTTCGTTTCAGCAAAAGTAACTCTAATGTTTTATTCTTGATCTGATCATGACTATTATACCGTCCAAAGTTGAATGTCCCCCTTCTTCAAAAAGACATTCCAGCAGTGTTCTTTCCGTTCACATGGATTCTCAGCTGCACCTCATCACTAATCAAGCCACTATATATATGCTCCTGCTGCTCTCTCACTCTGGGCCCAGATTGTCTTTGCTACTATGCCAGCTCTTCAAACACTCGTTTATGGAGTGATACTACTGATGACTAAATGCTCTGGGATTAGAATAATTTTCTGATACCCAACCCATGATCCTTGTGACCAGTGACGGACTGGGATAAAAAAACGGCCCTGGCATTTGCACCCACAAGCGGCCCAACTCGCAGATGCAGACCCAACGCACGGAAAGAGAAGCATTTTTGATAGCCCCAATGATGGTGCAGATAAACTCCCATACTTTCAACAACTGCATAAGAAAATTGTCATATCAATGCACAAATAAACCATTATGAATAGATTGTTAGAGCCAGCCGCTCCATAATAAAAACATTTGTCTTACCGTCATGCAGTTAACAAATTGCGAAGGAGCCTGCTCTTTTCCGCAACAAAAAAATTAATCCAATTTGGCGCATTTTTCACCCTCAAACAGCAGCGCTTTCTTGATCTTGTCTCTCTTTTTCTCCGCTCCCCCTTTCTGTCGCTTAGTGCCTCTATTCATTTTTTCTAACCAGTTAATCGTATAATCACCACCACAACCAATCTACTGAATGACTTGACCACCATTAGTCCAACTTCCAACACACAAATGCGCAGACGCGATTTACTACACCTTTTTACGCAATTTACTACACTGCCATGAAATTCCCAGAAGGCATTGCTTCATTTTAATTTTCTCAAACAATCAAATACAAAATGCCAGTAGATTTGTTTTATTTCAAACCATGAACATTTTTTAAAATCATAACAAGAAATTTCCCTTCAAAAGTAAAGCAGGCTGATGTAAAACTTGAAATACACCATGACTATGATGTGTACAGGTATGTGTGGTATAAATACCAATCAGGTCAATAGTATCAAGTACTGCATGCAAAATCATAAGAGATATGAAACCTAGAAGCGCGTTGGGAACTTGTTCAGCACGCAAGAGAGAGTGGGCTGCGTCAGTGCCACTAGGGACCGCTGTGATCTATTTGGCGTGCTCGGCCGGTCTAGACCTTTGCGCGACAGTTCTGGCATCTACCTAATTGCCAGACCGCACAGTCCGTCCCTGCACCGGCCCAAATAGCACGTCGGCCCACCGGGCATTTGCCCGGTATGCCAGATTACCAGTCCGTGCCTGCTTGTGACGTGTGTAGAAGAATCTTTCCCAAACTGGGATCTGAAGACCACCAGGGGTCCTTGAGAGGGCTGCAGGGGGTTTGCAGCAAAAGTACAAATAGAGTAATTTCATGTTTATACTTTTCCAGGGAATGTATCTAAGAGGGGCTTCTTTCACTAAAAAAATCACACACACAAAAAATAAATCATGGGTCTGTGGTCTACTGTACCTATTGCAGTGGTCCTAGACATGACAAGGTACACAGCCTCCATGCTGTGTGCATGTTTAACTGTGTACAAAGCTTGCCATTTCTGTCCCTCTTGATCGCCATCTTCCCTGCTTCTCTTTCTCTTCTCCCCTTACTAACCATTAATAGAATGGGAGGCAGAGCCTTCAGTTATCAGGCTCCTCTCCTGTGGAACCATCTCTCAGATTCAGTCCGGGGGGCAGACACCCTCTCTACGCTTAAGGCTACATTCACACCACAGGCCTTAATGCTCAATTCTAATTTATTGCTCAAATCCATTTTTTTTGTTTGGCTGTTCATATTATACTTTTAAATGTGGCCTGTCTGCGGGCTGCGATGTGAACAGCTCAGGCCCCTGAAGTGACCCGTATGCTCAGTTGATCTTTAATGACGTCACGCACAGAACAGTGTTTATGGAAGCGAACGTGGCAACAGCAACTGCTGGTGAAGTTGGGAGTCTCATTTATGGTCTAACGTTAAAAACAGTGTGTGGCGGCAGCCCGCTAATTTGTGAGCAGGTGATGTTAAAAAGGAGGAAAAGGAGAAAGAAAATTAATACTTTAATGATGTCTTTATGCAGAGCATTAGCTGTGTGATGCTGTGTGTTGCTCCAGAATAACGTCAAAGCCGCATTAAATGCAACCTGACTGTTCAGATTGCGGTTGCATTAAAAAAAAAAATCTGATATTTATCCGATTCAGTACCACATTTGAAAGTGGCCTGAATCAGATTTGGAGATGGATTATGCTGTTCACATTGTCAGAAACAAAATCAGATATGGGTCACATTTGAGCGAACAAATCGCTTTTAACTGCTGTGTGAACTAAATTAAATATTCAGACAATAAAAACATTCACACATAAACTGAAACTTGTATCTTGCCAAGAAGGACAGTCTGCCGTTACTAGTGCTAACCAATACTAACGTTTCATTCATAGAGAAACACAGTCAGTAACGTGGTAAAACAAGCCACAGATAGTCTCAGAACTTACCAGAGAGTCCCACCTCAACACTAACCCGTGCCCAGGCCTCCTCCTTTTTTGTCCGGTCCCGATAAAATGATGCAGCCGTGTCATACAGGATAGGGAGCCCACAAACTGCAACTATAAGTTTCTCTTCCATCTTCTCTTCTCTTCTCTTCTTTGTGGACAAGCTTACGTGCTTACGTCACGGATGTGACGTTGGGAGAAACTCGCCGCTGATTGGATGTCGCGGCGCGATGTCGCCCGAAAAGTTCAATTTTTCCAACTTTATTCGCAGCGCTCCAGACGCTTCATTCGCTTCATTCGCGTCGCGCCAGATGCTTCATTCGCGCCGCCTGATATGAAATCGCGTGTTATCGCGCCATTTACATTGATTTTCTATGTAGACTTGCTGCTCAATTCGCGTCAGACGCTTTTGGTGTGAACGCCCCTTAAGAGTAGGCTTTTTGATAAAGCTTATAATTTGGGCTTACTAGGCTTGTCCTGGACCAGCTCCTCGTTGATTCTGCTATAGGCTTAGACTGTCGGGGGACTCCCAATCCCATGATGCACTGAGCTTCTCTCTCTCTCTCTCTCTCTCTCTCTCTCTCTCTCTCTCTCTCTCTCTCTCTCTCTCTCTCTCTCTCTCTCTCTCTCTCTCTATCCATCCATCTATCTATATCCATTAAGATTTATGTACCACTAATGCATTCACTAACATAAACTTCTTCCCCGGAGTTATCTGTGCTTTCTCGTCTCACAGGTAATCTGGGCCCGTAGACGTCTGGATGACAGATTCCAGTCCCGGACCTTCTAGCTTCATTGTTGATTTTCATTGTGCTTCTCTCTCCTATCCTTCCTCTCTCTCCTCTCAACCCCAACCGGTCGAGGCAGATGGCCGCCCACTCTGAGTTTGGTTTTGCCTGAGGTTTCTTCCTGTTAAAAGGGAGTTTTTTCTTGACACTGTTGCCAAGTGCTTGTTCTCTTTCAAATTAAAACCTGAAGAGTTCGGTTTAGAACCTGCTCTATGTGTAAAGTGCCTTGAGATGACTTTGTTGTGCTTTGGCACTATACAAATAAAGATTGATTGATTGATTGACTAACCACACACAAGTACACATATTCACATCACACATCACACAGCTGTTGGTGAGACAACATAGGCTAAGCTAAGCTACATGCTAGGTACCCTCATCCTCAGCCACATGTGTTGCTGCTGAGCCAGTATGTGTTTGGGAGCGTTGACCACGAGTCGGAGCCATTGCACCATTTTGTCCAGTGGAAACACCCTAGTATCTGCCTCTTGTTCTTGTGTTCTTTCATTTGATTGTTGAAGTGATGTCTTGGTTGGTCTGTCTTTGGACCTTTGACTTAAATGTAGGAGCAGAAAAGAAGATCCAAGAATTTTTCAAGTCGCATGTACATTTAATTTTATAAATGTTCATGTGACTCTGTAAAAGAATCAACCTATGAGGCATTCACTTAGTTATTCTATTATTACAGTTCTGTTAGTGTTAGTGTCTTAAAATGAAATCATGATGAGTTCATTCATGATCAAGACTCAGAAAAATAGATTCAGTTCAAATAGTAATTATGCATGTGAACTATTATGAAAAAAGTTCAGAGTCACTGGCTCACACAATGTAACTCACAACCTCAAGTTAGACACTAAAATTCATCGATGATTTTGCCTTCATATCAAATGTCATATTACCTTGCTTTAGCAACTCCACAAATTCACATTAAGGGACAGCATAGATTTTTCTGCAATTCTGTTTTCAGTAATCAACATGTACTTCACTTCTGTATTTAAAGCCAACATTGACATTAATAGAAACTGCAAATTAGAATCAAGTTTCTGGTCATACAACTTGTGCCCTCTGAGTCCAGTATTTAATTCCCTTGGCTGTCTGTCAGGGTAATTGGCTCATCAGACTGTCTAAAATGATTTCAATATATTATAGGTTGAAATTTTAGATGCAGATATTAGCAGATTAGCAGATTTTGGCATCTTTATTTAACCGACTAATGGGTCTTCAATATTCAATACTTTGTCTTTTTTTGGTTTAAGAATCAATAAGACCCTGTCAAAGAGTTGGTCGGAATTCCTCATTTTCAATGGCTTCTTCAAATACAGCCACTAAAAACAGGGCTAATGTCTCAAAGTTTTCTAATCAATTCATAATTCCCAGGAGGTTTATTATCTTTAAGAGAGACAACCCTTAGCAAAAAGTAGTATATTCAAGTGTACTACGAGTATACTTATTTTATACTAAAACTGAGGCAGTATACTTGAAGTTTACTTTTTATATACTACAACCCCAATTCCAATGAAGTTGGGACGTTGTGTCAAACATAAATAAAAACAGAATACAATGATTTGCAAATCCTTTTCAACACATATATTCAATTGAATACACTAAAAGTTCAAACTTCGTTTTTTTGCAAATATTCACTCACTTTAAATTTGATGCCTGCAACACGTTCCAAAAAAGCTGGGACAGGGGCATGTTTACCACTGTCTTACATCACCTTTCCTTTTAACAACACTCAAGCATTTGGGAACTGAGGACACTAATTGTTGAATCTTTGTAGGTGGAATTCTTTCCCATTCTTGCTTGATGTACAACTTCAGTTGCTCAACAGTCCGGGGTCTCTGTTGTCGTATTTTGCGCTTCATAATGTGCCACACATTTTCAATGAGAGACAGGTCTGGACTGCAGGCAGGACAGTCTAGTACCCGCACTCTTTTACTACGAAGCCACGCTGTTGTAACACGTGCAGAATGTGGCTTGGCATTGTCTTGCTGAAATAAGCAGGGATGTCCCTGAAAAAGACATTGCTTGGATGGCAGCATGTGTTGCTCCAAAACCTGTATGTACCGTTCAGCATTAATGGCGCCTTCACAGATGTGCAAGTTACCCATGCCATGGGCACTAACACAACCCCATACCATCACAGATGCTGGCTTTTGAACTTTGCGCTGATAACATTCCAGACGGTCCTTTTCCTCTTTGGCCCGGAGGACATGACGTCCATAATTTCCAAAAACAATTTGAAATGTGGACTTGTCAGACCACAGCACACTTTTCCACTTTGTGTCAGTCCATCTCAGATGAGCTTGTGCCCAGAGAAGCCAGCGGCGTTTCTGGGTGTTGTTGATATATGGCTTTCTCTTTGCATGGTAGAGTTTTAACTTGCACTTGTAGATGTAGCGACGAACTATGTTAACTGACAATGGTTTTCTGAAGTGTTCCTGAGCCCATGTGGTAATATCCTTTACACATTGATGTCGGTTTTTAATGCAGAGGGATCGAAAGTCACAGGCATTCAATGTTGGTTTTCGGCCTTGCCGCTCACATTTCTCCAGATTCTCTGAATCTTCTGATGATATTATGGACCATAGGTGATTAAATCCCTACATTCCTTGCAATTGTACGTTGAGAAACATTGTTGTTAAACTATTGGGCTATTTGCTCACACAGTTGTTCACAAAGTGGTGAACCTCACCCCATCCTTGCTTGTGAATGACTGAGCCTTTCAGGGATGCTCCTTTTATACCCAATTATGACACTCACCTGTTTCCAATTAACCTGTTCACCTGTGGAATGTTCCAAACAGGTGTTATTTGAGCATTCCTCAACTTTCCCAGTCTTTTGTTGCCCCTGTCCCAGCTTTTTTGGAACATGTTGCAGGCATCAAATTCAAAATGAGTGAATATTTGCAAAAAAACAACACAGTTTATCAGTTTGAACATTAAATATCTTGTCTTTGTAATGTATTCAAAATGGGGTTGTATATTTTATATACTTAAGAATAGTATAGTGAAGTATACTGAAAAGTATAAAGAAAAGTCTAAGACTAAGTACATTAATACTAAGACTTACACTTATACTTTAATACTAAAGCTTATACTTGTACATTAGTATACTTTTTACTTCTTTCTGCCACAAAGTACTAATACTTAGTATATCTTGATCCAAATCAGGTCATTGACTCGTGCTTACATTTAATTTAGCAGAATACAAATGTTTTTCACTACACACATTAGCTTTGAGGTATTACCCCTGTTATAAACTTATATGTTCAACATCATATAGTATATAACTAGTACAATGGCACTATATAGAAGAGTGTCCTTGTGGTATACTTCAAGTATACTTCAATAAACTGAAAAGTCTTATATAGTACACTAGTAGTATATAGATGAGTGTACTTGTTGTATACTTGAAAGTGTACTTTTGTAAACTTAAAAATGTTCCAATTTAGTCCAAAGAGGTATTAAATTAGTCTACTTTCTAGTACACTACAAGTTATACTTACACTTAAAATGAACTTAAAGTATGCCACTTTAATAATGATAATAATGATACATTAATCACTGTATTACAACATTGGCTAAAGGAAAGGTAAAAAAACAGCTGATTGATTTTACTCTCTATTGATAAATATTAACAATAATGAACTGAGAGTGGTCGATATCCTTAAGAAGAATGACCCATATATCATTTTCATCATTTTTAGGTGGTTGATGATATGGCCCCTATATCCTTGCCCCACTCACTCCTCCAAAATGACAAATCTGTTTCAGAAGCAGTCTTTTGAATAGAACAGAACTTTTGTTTTGGCAATATAAAAATAAACATTTTCTCTTCAACTGGTCTCTAATATACCTAGCATTGACAGATAAAATAGAAATTGACATTGATGAACATGAACAAATAGAACAATGTTTTCCCTTTAAACTTCTAAACTCTTCTGCTTAATTGCAGGTATCACTGCTCAATTGATGAGTATTGGTTGCCTTGTTAATATGTGTTTCATACAGTTCAATGTCAGGTCTTAGACATATTGTTCCAGCTGACTTAGGAGCATATAATACACTTTCAGTCTATTTTAATGTATTTCCTGTTAATGAATGCCTTATTCCCCACGAAGTAGGCTTTGTATCCTCTCCTTCTGGCTTCCTCCACAGCTGGCCATAGGCAACTTGACTCTGTCAGCTGAAGTCAAGTCCTCTTTGAAGTGGAGCCAGTTGTTCTTAAGGAAGTTGTTTTCCTTAGATCCTCTCCATAATGCATCTCTGGCTGTTCTGGACAGGAACCGGATGATTACTTGTCACCTTGGCTGGTTGAATCCTCCTTTAGGTTTCCTGAGTCTGTGGACTACATGTATGTCATTTACAACCATGTCGGACTCTGTGGCAGAAATCCTGAAATTGTGATTTGATGTTGTCTTCTGCTTTTACGGGAACACTGTATAGGTGAAGGTTATATTGTCTGCTGTAGCGATTAAGCTAATTTTCTGTTCAGTTTGCTCACATTTGTCTTTTAGATCCACATTTTGTTGTTTTATGTCGACAACTTCTTTTTAGGCCATCTATTTGGACTGTGTTGTAATATACAGCCTTACCGATCTGGTTCTGCTCTTTCATTTATCGTTTCAATGACAGCCATAATTATGATGTTTTGCAGCTCAGAAAGCGGCATCTCATCATTTGATATTTTGCAGAGAAGTGACTTCTCTTTTTGGTTCACACCTTTTGCCTTCATGGTTTGATGTTTCACTGGCATGTCCGGAGAGAAGTTACATTCTTCACCTTGTCTCACTTGACAAGCATAAGAGTGATTATCTTCTTATGTGTCGTTATTCTTTAACAATTCCTACCTCCATATCTTCCAGCCCAGGGAGCTCATCTTCACTTGAGGTTAGCATTGATGGCACTTGCTATTAGCTTATTAGCTTAATGCCGGTCAACATTAACTCTGCTTCCCATAGCTCCAAATGCAGGTTCAAGGCAAAAATAATAGCAAGCCACTTAGTGGGAAATGTCCATTTGTTTCATCAAAGATACTTAATTAAGCTTCAGCAGCTAAGAAAGTTTTAAGAAGAGTTTGTGCAGTTAGTCCTACATTATCTCGCTACCACCTCCAAAGTATGACCAAAGTACACACAAGACAGCATCTTGTGCATGAAAACAATGTACTTGCAATATCACATGATGCTATTGGGCCCAAAAGACTTTCCCTATAGAATTACTTTGTGAAAGAGATGTTTGAGTGTGACAACCCCTGCAAAATAACTCTTTAAACTATCAGAATTTGATCAATTCAGTCTGATCATCTTTCAAAAGTCTAGGGGAGCTGCATGTTTAAATATTTTTAAGTTAGCTGGAGTGCTAAGTGCTAAGTACTGTAGTATGTTTGTGAAAGCTTTATTCTAGTTCTAGATTTCACTGTTTTTCATCCATTCCTGCATGGTCTAAAATGGTCTACAAATCAAAACAAGCTGTGAAATCTGCCTTTATTGCAAAACAAACAAACAAACAAATAACAACAATTAGAATAAAGCTTTCACAATTCTGAAACTGTGTTTTAAAGACAGTTTGGGCTCTCTGAGATAATCTAGTCCAGATTTAGATACTTTTTCCTTTCCTTTTTTTCACAAATGAAATTAAGGTTTTACAAATGTGAATGTGTGTCTCAGAAAACAGTATGGCTCTACCTAATGACAAATGCTATTATAACAGTAAGAAGTGAAAAAAACAGAGCACCAGTTGCTCAACAATGTAAGTTAACCCTTACATACTGTTTAGGGTCAAATTTGACCCCCCCCTTTTTTTTTTTACATTTAAAAAAATATTCTTTTTTTACATTTGACAGCTGTGAAAACACAGACACATCTTTTAGCCAGATGTTCACTAATTTAACCCTGAATATACAAAAATTTAAATAAAAACCATCCTTTTAAAATTGTGTGCTGCTGATACACATTTTAAATGTGCACATCTGACCTGTGGTTTTTTAAATTAAAAAAATGCAAAAAGGGACAATAAAGTAGTGATTGTGAATTATTATTTTTTCCACAAGATAAATCAAACATTTATTAATGACTGATTGGGAATTTGTGAATGTAAATTGGTGTAGAAACTGAATATGAGTAATATATACTTCTTATTGTTATATTCATATTGTTATATTTATCATAGTTTCTTATCAGGTTGGATTGTGCTGTATGCTGCGATTATATTCTTTGACACTGTTTATTTATTAATTTTTTTTGTTTTATGACTCTGAATATGAACAGTATGTGAAGGTTAAGTACACTCTCTGTATGGCTCAGTATGATCATAACTCAGAGGACAGATCATCTTGACCAATTATGACCCCCCCCCCCCCCCCCCCCCCCCCACACACACACAATTCTCATAGGATTTTTGGACTGGTATCCAGTTCTTATAATAGACTACATCCATGGTATGCTATTTTTTAACAGCAGGAAATGGCTTTTTTGACTTCATGCGCCACTGAGCAACTTTCATGAATGAATGGGGCCTCACCTCTGACTTTGTATCCAGGTCTCGTTATGCATGCATAGAACACAAAACAGGACGGGGTTTATAGCAGCTTTCATAATATTCGTCATTATAAATCAGGGACAAAAAGAGACAAGGCAGAATGCATGCAGTGGATGCTGATAACTTCATAAACATTATGTTAACCTAAAACTACTGCGCAATAAACCATTTTTCAACTTCGCAGATATTGACTGATTACATTGTGGGTGATATCGAAAATGCATACATTTTTGGAATGTCAATTATAACTTTATTGCTGCGTTCACGTATTATGAGTCTTGATTTCATTATTTCCGACGGCACCTCAAGGGGTCATGAGATTTCCAACCTTAGCCTCTAACGGAAGCCAGCTGAGGGAAAGGGTAGAGAAGACAAGATGGCGGAGTGAGTGGGTTGCGCTGTGTACGGACGGTTGCGGCCCTTGAAGTTTGTCGAAACGCTGTTTAAGACTGAGTAGACGAAAAAAACAACAATACCATCGGAATTATAAGTAAAAAAGGCTGATTTCCCTCAGCGCGGAGGAGGCCGTGGCTTTCCCCCCCCCCCCGTGGCGGTCCTTGCGATAACGTTAGCTTGATGCTAACGTTAGCTAACGCTAGATTTGACTAGCTGCTACTTAAGGCTCAGAGGTGGCTGTTACTGGGTGATCGTTGAAGGCCATACGCTTTTTCGGATTTAGGGTTGGATGTATATACTTTGATACTGACACGGCATTCCGTGTTGTTTGAGGCAGGTCTTATTATTAAGGAAAACCTTTTGTAGCTGGTAGCCTGTGAATTGAGCGAACAACGCCAGTATATTTTCCAACTTGTTTGTTACGTTAGCTAACATTAACGTTATTTCCAATACTGTGTGTAGTAACAGCTAACGCTAACTTAGTCCATAATTACGTTAACAAAAGCCATCTGGTTCGGAACTCTTTATGTTATCCTGGCAATTGGGCTAGACTGCCACACAGCATTTCCAAAAGTGAATTGGGTGGAGATTGTCATTTGGTGGATATTATGGCGAGCAGCAGCGGGTCAAAAGCCGAATTCATTGTCGGTGGAAAATACAAGCTTGTCAGAAAAATTGGATCGGGATCTTTCGGCGACATATATCTGGCCATCAACATCACAAATGGAGAGGTAATTTACGTCACTAATGTTAACGTTACATTTGTCTATGTTCTTGTAGGAAGTTTGTAGTTAAATTTCCTCCTGAAAATGACGGCGACTGTACCACAAAACTCTGAAGCTAATGACAGTATAGCTCCAAGTATAGCAATATAGTCTGCTGAATTAAATTGACTAAAACTACTACAATATAAATTGGCATTATTTAATTTACAGTGTATGTCAAGACGATTGTCATCAAAGCTACTGTAACTGGCGTAGTGACAAGTGAACTGTAGCGTTAGGTTCAAATGAGTGTAATCTGTTGTGTGTTTCAATTACAGGAGGTAGCAGTAAAATTGGAGTCACAAAAAGCCAGACATCCACAGTTGTTATACGAAAGCAAGCTGTACAAAATCCTACAAGGTGGTGTCGGGATTCCACATATAAGGTAAGGTGATTCTGCTGTGAGTGGTGTCGTTACAGACAATGGGGTGAGCCAATATTAGTAGCCTTATGTTTCATGGTTTATATGCACTATTGTGGTAACGTTTGCTGTGGAGAAAATACTGCTAATGTTACAGCGAAAGTAAACTGGCATAGGCCTGCTAATCTGCCTAACCTCATATAGTCTATTCTAGTACCAATAGCTTTTCGGCGAACTCTAAAAAAATCCCGTCGTATGTTAACTTTACATTTTGAGTTATTTTAAGTGGGTGTATTAGTTTCGTTGAGACCTCTGTTGTGCATTTTATCGTGAATTAGTGTTGTCAGGGGTTAGAGAAAGCTACAGTGTGGTTGGAAATGGCCGCTCCTCTTTTGTTGTGTTAGCTCCCAACATGTCTTCCTCTACCCTGTTAGAAAATGGCGTCGGAGCACAGGAGCGAAAACAACAATCCATGCACCACGGTTGAAGTGTGCTCTAACCGCGTGATTTCAGGCCTATCTTGGCCTTGTCATGCAGTGCAAGCGGTCACATACTGTTTTGTTGTGTTGAAATACATTTTAAGAGTTAGCTTTAGCTCATTCGAGCAAGCTGTGCCACATTTCAACACTATATAATGTTAGTGTAAAATATACAGTGTCTTCTGGTATTCCTATTCATGTTTTAACTTAATGTTGTTAGCATTAGGGAGGGGCTTGATACATTAGAGATTTTGCTGACACAGTTTGGCACCTGTTCCATTTATTTGTGTATAAATTGGCTAAATGGAGAATGTGCAGAAATGTGGTAATACTGCACAGATGTGGAAGTTAAATGATCATAGATTTAGTTCTGTGTACACTATAATGTGTAAATGGTATATAAACAATCTGTTTAAATGAGGAGAAGGCACTTGCAATAAATTCATTAATTTAGATTTAGCAAAAAGAAGGTGAATGTAGTGATTGGCTTTTTTTTGGCCAATACCAGTGTTCTTTACACACACACACATGCAAGAGTGAAGTCACTGGCAAAACGTCTGATGTCGTCTAGTCTCAACCAGTGGTGGAAGAAATACTGAGGTCTTTTCCTTAAATAAAAGTAGCAATGCTACAATGTAAAACAAGTAAAAGTCCAGCATTCAGGATCTTACTTGAATTAATGTACGGTTTCCCATACATTGATTTATTTTTGGTGACCCACTGCATTGTCAATATTGATTGCCACCTAATGATATTTAAAAAACAAAACATTTTTTACTATCTAAAGAGTAAAATCTTAATTTATTGCAAAGTGCACGCAGTGCGTTTATTCTCTGACGCCTCTTTGCCATTCTCCCTTTATATATATCTTTCTCTCTCACACAAACACAATGACAACGCAGCATCTCTGAAAAACCCCTCCTCTTGGCAAACACATACGGTCATGTCACAACATCTGTACTTTGGAGAGGTTCTGTCTTGCAATCTCCACTTCAAAATCAATTACACATCTACATCACTCTAAAGTGTGTGGGCACTGAAACAGACTTTGTGTTGCATTCAGGTGTACCCCGTAAATTCAGAAATATATACTTGAATGGCAACAGGAAGTTTTCTTTTTTTCTTATTTTCATCTGAAATACATCTGTCATTACTTTTTTCTTTCTCAAAAACATTTTTAAATAATTGCAAAACCAAACCGTTCAGTGTAATAGATTCCAATCTTCAGAATTCATTCAAACAGTTGAAGCAAATTGTGAGTAGGGTCATTCTGTGTGGACTCAAATAAAGTGGTCTCAGATTTAGTTCAGACCCACTGCTGGAAAATCAAGGGGATAGCTCCATAGTTAGCAACACTGGTTAGCCTAACCTGACAACGCTAAATGGAGAAATGTGAGACTTTTGAGTCTCTCCTGAGTTTGGCTCACCGTATGCCCCCCGGCCCCCACACACAGACAAATGCCTAATACAACACTTATTACTGTTCATGGGGACAGGGAAGAATATCCAAGTCCAAGATATGTGTGGCCTCTGCTTGAAATTTGTTGAGCACACTGGACCTCACAGCACATTTTGAGAACACTGCCTTATGCTTCATGTTCTTTATTATGCTGGATAGACACTGTCCCTTCTTATTCCTGACCATAAATAAACTTTCCTCTTACAGGCCAATGAATATCAATTGAGTGTTAAAAAGTCATGTTTCTGGTGGTTTTGGTCCTTTTTTTCTTTTTTCAGGGTTTGAAGCTAAATAAAATCCTCCTTTTGTTAAGTTACGCAAGTAGAGGCGTTTCATTTACTCTTTGTACCGGTAATTTTGGTTTCACATTGCAGCCAAGTCTTGTTAAAGCCTGTCCAACTTGCTGGTCCTGTTGCCCCTCCTCCACTCCGCCTGTAACCTGGTTTTCCTTTATACAGTCACCTCCTATCATAGTTTCTGTTGTTTCCTCAATCCAACCTGTTCAATAAACCACACCCAGTGTTGAATTTGAAACAGCTTTGGCTATGCGCATGGTATAATGCACCTTTTTAAAAGTGTTAGCTCACACCCCATTTACACCAACACAGTCAAATAGATTGAGACAATCGTTTTACAGCAGTTGAAGTTTTAAATGAAAACTATTTGCAAATTCATACATTCAATATCCAATAGGGGAAGTAGTAGATGTTGTAAGGATTTAACTTGATTCAATTTTTTTTTTAAATGTTTGTGGCATAAAAGGTATCAGATAATTTTTCAAAGTAGAATATGTGTCAGTGTATATATGTTTAAAACAGTAGCATATGACAGCATTATCTTTAGTCTGGTGGTTGTTCATTGTAATTTGGTATAAAGTAAAGGCTTATCAGTGAAGTGTATGCAACTACCACGGCTGAATGTAATGTTTTTTTCTGACTTGGCCATTAGATCTTAGTTTTGTATATTTTCACTGACCTGAAAGCCAAAAAGTGAATTACAAAAAAAACTTATTTTTTTGAAAAAACAGTGTTGGTGACTTATTTTACAGAATACGTCTTGGTGCCTTGGTGAAGTTCTTTTAGTTTTAGTTGTATTCCATTAGATATTGATTATAGATGTTGATATATCACACAAATACGTACAGTCGCCTGTCTGTATAAAAATAAAACAATTAGTAGGAGGAGGAGTGCTCTGCTGTGTAATTAATGACATGTCTCCAGCAGTGGAGAGCAGCCTCTCTTTTGGTTACTGTTAGCTCCAGAGGAAGCCATCTTTGTCCATGATACTGAAAGAGTGCAGGGCTTTAGAGGTGAAAAAGACTAGGCCCTTTATTATTTTCTATTCCTTTCAAATGTTCTCATTAGAGTGAGTTAGTTTGTTACTGCAGATCACTACACGGTTCTGGCTAACATTAGTCTGAGTGACAGTCACTATACACTTCAGGTTCACAGGGTACTATGAGCTCTTAAAGACATGATGGAGCCTGACCATTAAGGACTCTAGGTGAGGAGGATTTGAAACAGCCTGATAATAATGAATTACAATAGTCCAGTCTAGAAGTAACATGTGCATGGACTAGTTTAGTTCATTAGTTAGTTAGTGGCTGATAGTTTTTATTTTTATATCATGTAGATGAAAGAGGGCAGTCTTGTATCAAAATGTATTTGATGTGGGAGTTGAATTGATAAGTTCCTTTTATGAAGGTGCTGTAGGCCAGGGTATTGTCACTCACAGTACTATCATAGCTAGTTTAGTCTAAGTGTAGTAGCAGAAAAGAAAGAGAGAGACTGGACTGTCAGTGCGATACACACAGAGAAAAGAGGTAATATGTGTTGATGTTTTGTTATAAAGTTATTAAAAGCATTTTATTTAAGAAGCACAATCATAAGCTTTCTGTAATTCACTTTAATTTAAAATGACATTTTTATTTGATATAAGAACATTTCTTCGTAATCCCAGCAGTTGAGTGTAAATACTAATAAATGAATTGTACTGTATTTATGTGACAGTCTACAATCTAGCCACTAGACACAGATGCTGATGGAACTACAATGAAAAACAACACACACATTATGATGTTCTTGACCTTCACTTGAGGACATTTACACTAACTGGACTTCATTACATTTTTATTGAATCCCCCCGATATACAGGGTGAAGAGTATTGCTCCAAGCACTGACTGAACCTTGTGGGAACTTCTTGTTTATGGAGGATTTATCATGAACATGTACAAACTGAAACCCATCTGACAAATAGGACTTCTAACAGTGTAATGCACTTCCTTTAATGCACTTCCTTTAATGCCTATTAAATATTCCAGTCTATGGAATAGGACATAATCATCATTGGTGTCAAATGCAGCACTAAGGTCTAGCAAGACGAGCACAGGGAGAAGTCCTTTGTCTGAAGTAATTAAGTCATTTGTTTTATGAGTGCTGTCTCTGTGCTGCATAGTAAACCCTAACTGAATATCCTCCAAAGAAATGATTGTTGGAAGTTTTACCAGTTAATAAATGTTCCAATCAATCAAAAAAGACAAAATGTCCATATTTCCACTGTGAAACAAAGAAAGCAGAAATGATTATCTAAGTTGAACTAGTTAATTACCTATGAACATATAAAATACTGTTTCAGTAAATATCTTTTCTACATTGTGTTTCTTCAAATAACTAAACTAACTGTCTACTAATCAATAAAAGACTCAACTTCCAGATGTCTGAAAAGTGGATCAACTCAATATACCGCTCAGCCCTAAAACAACGTAACATTCTGGAGATTGTACAGACATGTTGAGCTCACTATGAGACTGTGGCAGAAGAAATTAGACTATGGCAGACCGCCACAGTCAAAATAACTGATGGGAAATACTATTGTTATGTAGAAAGTTGAACAACCAATTGGCAACCGCTTTCTCAAGGATCTTGGATAGAAAGGCAAGGTTAGGTATAGGTCTGTAGTTGGCTTTGTGTGATTGATGAGAGGAATTGATCAGCTCAGAGGCATAGGATTCTGAACCGGAGCTGAAAGAAATCTTAGGGAAACAGTGTATTGCCCTGTTGTACGATTTGCTTTGAGGCTTGTTGATATCTCTTTAGTTTGCCAACCTCAAAGCTGAAGTATTTCCACACAGAACTAAGGTGTTGCAGCAGCTACCAGCAAGCTAGCTTGTCTGCCTAATGAGTCCAAGTAGGCCGGCTTGCTACTCCAGTGATTGGGAGTGGTGTCGTACTTCATTCATGACAGCGTATCAAATCAACTTTATTTACAAAGCTCTTTACACACAATGCAGTTGAAAATAAACAAAAAACATGAACAATAATAAGTAAATAAACAAGAAGGCACATGATATCAGATGTGGATAGAATATATACTTTAGAAAAGTGAGAATATATTGAATTTCTAATGTGTATATTTTAAACAACACAAAAAGCAGAGTCATGTCAGATCTGTGTTCAGACAGTTTGCTCTCTGAGGTTCAGGTCATCCTTATAATATCACTGTTACCTCACCAGATGGTATGGCCAGGAGAAGGACTACAATGTCCTAGTCATGGACCTGCTTGGACCCAGTCTGGAGGATCTGTTCAACTTCTGCTCTCGTCGCTTCACCATGAAGACAGTCCTTATGCTGGCAGACCAGGTAGCTAACCCATACACATATCCATCTTTTATACTTTATTAGAACATGGATACAAGGAGCAGGTTGGTACCACTGATCAGCAAGAAGGTCTTGGTTCCAACCTGTGAGCTGCTGTCTGTTTGTTTGGAGTAAGCATGTGTGTCCTTCCACAGTTCAGATACATATATCTGGTGAGTAGACTTTCACAACAGACATTATGATATGTCCAAGCAGGAAATCACTGATGCAACTAATAATAACTGATAGTGGTTGGCCAGTATTACTGTGCATGCTGGTTTATTGGCTTTGCTGTTCTTTTCCTGCTCTAACAAGTCTAAATGTCTGCAGTTTGAATCTGTCTACCTCTACATCTCTGGACAGGATACACTGTTCATTTGCAAGATGGATTGTAAACACATCTCAGTATGTTATTGTAGAAAATTGGGAGGCTGGTTAAATAAGTCAATATTTTACTCTGGCATTCTTTTCATCCTCAGATGATCAGCAGAATTGAGTATGTACACACAAAGAACTTCATCCACAGAGATATCAAACCAGACAACTTTCTCATGGGCATTGGCCGTCACTGTAACAAGGTAAGACCCAGACAAGTCCTATCCATATTTTAAGTCAACATTTAGGTTTATACAGGGCTTTTATCTGGCTGCTGTATGTCATGGTAGACATGTTAATCCCAGCTGATCTATGTATTTAGCTTTAGGAAAGGTGATCTTACCATGATGATATCTTGTTCTTACACTTAATACATTTTCAGAGCTGTGGCTTGACCCACCATCACTGTCTGAAGAAAAAGTGAGGGAGAAAAACTTTTTAGCACTGGGCCCATATTTTTTTTGTAAGCTTGCAAACAGTAGAAAATGCGGAGGAGATTTGAAAAATGTAGATGCTGCATTCATGGTAGAAACTCTATGAAAGTCTGCACTGTTCAGTTTGACATCACATTTCTACAGTTCCATTTAGAATGTTCAAAGCACTCATATACTTATTTATCTTGTCACTGGAAATGTATCTTTTATTTAACAGTAAAATCAGCAGACAGGAGTACTGTCACAGAAGCTCAGCAATCTATTATTTTACTGCCTAAATAAAGACCTTCATAAAAAATAAATACATTATACAAAGCAACAGTTTAAGTGGATGCTATATTTAGAATATTTTCACTGCTTTACCTCGTTGTCAGACAGCCCTTTCTTTTTGCACTGCAGCTTCTCAACTGTAGAACTTTGACATTCCTATGCGTTCCATACACTGTTACACCGTAGCAGTACTCTCTGACACAAACAGCTGATATGCGCTGTCATACAACATGCGGGATTCGTAGGAATACAGAAGTTCTACCATTGAGATGTAGTGGCATAGGAGAAAGGGCTGTCTGATGGCCAGGTAATTAATATAGCATTAAGTAAGTAGTAGCATTTTGTTGCAGGTCCAGTCCACAAGTAACATTGCTTACTTACATCTACTGCAGGTAAAATACTGACTTTGGAAGTACCTCATACGATTAAAAAAATACAAACTATTCCTTTTTAAATCTCATGTTAAATATAGGCTACACACACTGTAGTAGAGGATACAATTCCAAACATCCCAGGCAGTTCTGTGATATACAATCAATCACACAGCATTATACCCTGTACCATTTCAATAGGACACATTGTTTCTACTGCATGTGAAAACATGACTATGGTGCTGGTCTTATAATATCTCAAATATATAAACTGTTCAAAATGAATTGCTTTATATAATACAAAATAATAATGCATTTAATCTAATTTCTAGTGCACTTTTCATTAATAGTGAATGAAAGTGCTAGAGCATTAATAATAATAATTAATAATAAGAGTTGAGATGAAAAAGCCTTTTAGAATAGAAAAGTTTTGAGGGCTTTTTGAAAAAAGTGTAGTGTCTGTGGTGCCCCCAGGTGGTTAGGAAGGCTGTTTTAACAAGTGTGGTACAGCAGGGCAGAAGGCTCATGCTACTTTTTGAGACATAAAGGCAGCTCCCCTTTGTTGACACAGTTGTGGTACTAGTTCTTTCCACATGTTAAGGATAATTATGGTAAATGTACATTTTCCATACACTAGAGTTTCATGACACAGATCTTACAGATCATAGCTGTTAAAATCCAAAGTGAGTTCATACATTTGATTAAAGTGACAGTTTGTTCCCTAGCATCAGTTATCATTCATTTTTTACCTGATGATGAGTTTTCTACATATTTGAAAAGTATAACTCAAAAGTAAATTTTTGAGTTTGAGTCAACTAAAGAAAGAGACTGAGACTATTTTTGTGTAATTTGAATATAGTGACCCTTTCACACCCTCCCCTCTCCACACCAATGCTGATAAATATGAGAGGTTTTATCAGATTGTTCTTATAAAACTTGCCCCTCCACAAGGATATGCCAAAACAAAAGGAAAAAGATCAAAAGAGACCTATGTAGAGAGTGCAATGGATGAAGGCCAAATCAATTAAATGAAGATGTAGTTGAGGAAAATGATACATTAGTTATGTAATTCCATCTTCATTAGAAAGATACTTGTTTCAGTGTGGTGTAGCCCAGTTTATGTGTACTGGAATCTTTCTCTAGAACCCATTCTGCATGCTTGACAATAATACAGATTTTCTGGCTACACACGTAACATAAAAGTGCTCCTTGTGATGTAATTTGTTTGCATTTGATCAGTGTGTATATTTAAGTTGCCTGGAATTCAAATTGATTATTCTGTACCCATTATTCTGAGCCCTTGCAGACAGGCAACATTTGGTTAAGTTAAAGCATGGGATGTATATTTGACCAACTTCCAAAAGAATCTGTACTCTGCTGCACAACCTTCATTGACATTTCCTGCTTATTGACATTACACATTTTGTTGCAGCCAACCCTTTGTCAAATGCAACACTGCAGACAGTAAGGGTTCAGGCTAATGTAGACTATCAAATATAATGGAATTGTTTTGACTGAATTGAGAATGAGAATTTTTTCATTTCAAAATCAATGGAATTATAAAATCAGTTGAACAGATGAGTCACAGTATAGTAAACAGCAGAATATAGTATGAATTCTTTTACATGTTTTAACACTTTTTTGATGATCTTTAATAAATTGAATTCAATCATGAGTCCATCTTTAAGCAAATCCAGACTACCTCTATGCACGTTTAAGAAAACGTGGCCTTTTAGTACTTCAAATCCAGAATACTAAACAGTTCTCTTTCACTGAGACACATAATGTTCATGTGTGTTGGCCATCAACTGGCTGTTGGCTTGGGTCTTTGCAGTGTGTTCAAGTGAAACTGTTAACAGAAGGCCTAAGGCATTGCAATTCATTCAGTAAGTCAGCCATCATTGGTGGTAGTTTTTTGAGGTGGGCATGGTTTCAGGGCTCTCTGTGATAGTGGGTTTATTCAGCGTGTATCTATCTGCTCCAATTTAAAAATGGACAAAATGAATAGTATGTCACTGATATCTCTGACATACCATGACGTTAGATTGTATTAAATCTCTCAACAAGATAGGACAGGTCATTACAAGAAGAGCTGTTTGGAGGGGGGGCGGGTGTTCTCTGCTATATTTTATTAATGTCCATGCCAAATGAGTGTGTCTTGTGTCAGTGTAGAATAAGACATCAATCAATCAATTAATCTTTACGAGACCCAACATTCACCTATGAGCAAGCACTTGGCAACAGTGGCAAGAAAAAACTCCCTTTTAACAGGAAGAAACCTCAGGCAGAACCAGACTCAAATGGGGCTTTTCCACTATGCAGTTTTAGCACTACTCGGCTCGCCTTGACTCTACTGTTTTTTTGCTTTTCCAATAGGGATTTTTAGTATCTGTTCTGCTGAGGTTCCAAGCGAGCCGAGTCAATACTAAATGTGACGTCAAGAGACTGCCGGCCACTGATTGGTCAGAGACTCATGAGCCGTCCCACACAAGAATCAAACCCGCCATAAGTACTGGCAACATTGTTACAGCCATTCAGCTCAATTTTCTTGCTTTGTGGTTGATAAAAGCCACCTACAGCAGCAAGTACACCGTCACCATGTCTTCCATTGTTTATGTGTTTGTGTTGCGTATAAAACGAAGTCACAGCAGTTTAGCACAGCCGTGCTATGACAACCGTGCCCATGTTGAGGTAGGTACTATAGTAATGGAAAAAATCCTTCCTGGTACCGAGTCGAGCCATGTAGAGCTAGAACTGTGTAGTGGAAAAGCAAAAAGTGGGCGACCACTCTGTTGAAGTTGTTCGACTTCAAAAACAGGTTACTCATGATTTGTAAAGTGGTGTGACAGATTGGAGTATCTTCCCTCACAAACAATCACAAGCTGAGTATAGACACATGCTGCAGAGAACACACTCCTGTCAACATCCAAGTTGAATTCTGGCCTGGCATTAAATGTGTCTACCTGAATTGCTCCTTGCTAATAAGAATGAGAGCAGTGTGAATCAATGTATTTTGCCAACCTGGGTCTCAGAACTCGGGTCTCTCATACTGGTGTACCCAAGTCATGTTTCAACCACACTGCCTAATTTTCATCCATTTGCACATATGCAGAAAAATGCTGGCGATGTATGCTGTTGTAAAGGAGAGCAGTGCTGCATCAGTAGCAGGCTGAGTTGAACATAAGAGTACAGTAACAGGATCAGATTTTGATGATTATTTTAGCTGATATGATCCATTAACCTATGGCTGAATCGGCCCTATTGAGGACATCTCTTATTATTGTGAAACCAGTTTTATGGCAGAAGCAAACTGAGATTGTGTCCCACTATCACATGACAATGCTTGGCAGTTACAGACCATGGTGTGCCTATTGTAGGAATTTAGGCTAAACGCTGTGTTTGTTTTGTGGCAAAACATTTTGGCTATGTGAATACTAAATGCAGACGGAGCAACGTCAACAGTATAATGTATCTGTATAAAACAAATGTAGATGCTTGTTCTTAGTTGAAGACTAACAGAATATGCCTATTGCAGCAGTGTCTTCAAATACTTTCCAAGATTTGGAATATTGAGAAAAACGTCTACCATTTCATATTTTGCTCTTTTGTTTATATTGTTAACAGCAGTATTTTTCATCATGTGGAGTCTGTTTATCTTTTGTGTAGATTACATTGTTGAATTTTTTCTGGCTTTTTACTAGTGAAATTTATTGCACTAATTGGGGATTTCCACGGGGTCCGTTAGCTGCGCGGAACGGCTGCGCCCCGGTTTAGCTCTGTCCTCTGCCTGGTGTCAACTCACACCGGGAGCGTTACAGCAGCGGAGCGCAGCATGCTCTGGGAGAGAAGAGATGGAGTCTTTATCTGTCTGTTTTATTTGTGTTTGTTGCTGAAATACTATCGGGAGGCTGCACGGGTTGTTTCATTTTGAGAGACTGAAGTTTTATTATGCCGATTCTGTGTCTTGCACCAGACTTGCACCTGTCTGGGGCAATGTGCTCTGTTGAGCTTGTCAGGAGTTAGAAACATCTCCGTCAAAAATAGAAATGCTGCGGATTGATAGCGGCGTGGAGAGCCGCTGCTGGAACGTTGCTGACACGGTGCTGAGACGCTCCCGGTGGAAACATTCTCATGGATTATAGAGGTACCTATCAGCTCCGGTGATCGCGGCACATCTGTAATGCGCCGCTGATGGACCCGGTGGAAATTGGGCTTTACAGTTGAATTGTCTCCACCATTGTCTGTCTCTGCTGCACACAGTGAGGGCTGAGAAATGGCCGTGTAGCGAGAAGGTGGCTATAAATTATTCTTTATTCATGTTATTTACCAAATTTATGTGCACTTATTTAATTTCAGCTCAGTGTCAGAGTCTCTGATGCAAATGCTTGTTAAAATGTATCAGCTCCCTATCCCAATGCTGTTGTGTTAGGAGATGTGGTTGAGCAAGAGTGAATGAATTGAGGCAGTGCAGGCACAGAGAAGGCCAGTGGTGGAGGTCAATAAAATGTTATTTTCTTATTGTTTCACAGTGGTTAGTCACAATACAAATAAACACACCCACACACCTCCGCTCAAGTCTGCAGCACTGAATACGGCATCAAGCCTCTGAATGCCAGTGTGCTGTGTAAAAGCACACATGGGAGCAGCATTAATGCTGGCTTTGCTTGGTTCAGTGTTCGATTGGATAGACTAAGTACTAGGCTGCCCCCTAAATATTGATTCAGTGCATCAGTGGCAAAGCCCCCTTAAATGACTCACATTTTGTCAAGACATTGCTTTGCAGAGCAGAGGGACTCTGTTTCCTCCTCAGACCCTGACGCCTTCAGCTCCGCCGTTTAAGGTTAGGAAAGTGTTAAACCATATGCTACTACAGCCTCCTCTAACATCCAGTGTGATTGACTCTCAGCTGATGATGTTAAGTGTGGGGCTCTGCTTTGCAGTTGTGCTGGTTAGTGCTGTAACTGCGAGAAGGCTCAGGGTTAGCGATGGGAAACTATATATTAAATAATGAACCATTAGTGATAGGGTTGAGTGCACATATAGGAAGTAAATCAAAGGAGGGATGGTACAGGTCTGAATGCATGACCCCTACAGTGAGGGCATCCAGTTGTTCTGTTGTACTATGGAGGCATTTTGCTGGCATGGGTTGGGTCCACTCTCACAACACATGAAACACAAGTCTATGACACATAAACATGCTAATTAAAGTACAAATAATACTACTAATTGAACAACTCACTGTTGATGCATCATTCTTCAGTGCTGACTGTCAGTTGGGTATATGATATCCAAAAACATTTATTATATTTACTGTTAGTTTTTAAAACATTTCTTGCAGGTTTGGTGTGAAATGCAAATAGTTGACTCTTATGAACGAGTTGCATTGTTAGGAGTAGATTTATATCAAATTAAAGCTGCAAGCAGCAGTGATTGCGCCCTCGCCCCCCATGCATGTCGGGCTGTGGTGCAGTCGGAGGGCGCACACTTAGTCATCTTCATATGCAGGCTTTTATTTGACATTGCATGAAGTGGTGAAATATCACTTCCTGTGTTCACTATGTGAAGCTAGAAAACAGCCACAAAGTAACATACACAGACACTAATCATAAGTCATGTTGTAGTGTATGATGAAGAACACACCATGTGAATTTCATGGAAATATGATGATGTTTGTCATTAAGGCTGACTTCCTGTGTCCAGTCGGTGGCGCTATGACTAAAAGACAATATCGAAGCACAGATGTGTTCAGGAAGGGACTCTTGTCAACCCTGAGACATTTGGTGCAGATTGGAAGTTTGACGTGGGTTAGGTAAAGGCATTTGATGCAGACTTTAGATTTTGATAACTTATCACAAAGGTCTTATGATGACACTGACTGACACTGTGGTGCCATCATGTCACTTAAAAATCACAAACTTTATCAGTAGTCACTATTCGTGACTGTTGTGTAGAATGTATGTGTAGAATTTGGCATGTGTAGGAGTTTGTCAGTATGTACAAAATGGACCAAGGAATTAGGAGGCCCTACTGAGCTGTTGTGCCACGCCCAGGGGCAATTGTGGAAAGTGCTCCTTAGTGTGAACCTAAGTGCCAAATTTGGTGAGTCTGTGAACATCAAAGTCCTAAACGGTGTCAGAATAACTGAAAATGGTTGCACGATAGACAAATTTCCTGTTGGATTGAAAAATTTGACAAAATAAATTTTGTGGTATACTGATGAGTACTCAAATCTATAGGAGTAGTTTGTGAAAGTACGAGGTCTAGCAATGGGGAAAACGGCAACAAAATTGCAACTGGTAATCAAAATAATCCATATCCCAACAAATATTTTTCATGTAGGTGCACGTAGGAGGCGGGGCTTCAAGTTTAAATGTTACAGCCAGCGCTGTCGAGTCATCTTGCCACTTAAAAGGGCGGGCTTATATCGGAAGACAGTATTCGTGACTATTGATGAATGTGCACAATTTGGCGCATGTAGGAGTTTGTCAGTGCGTACTAAATGGGAAAATGCATTAGGGGATTCTAATGAGCTCTTGTGGCAAACTTTGGGGCAAATGTGGTATCAAATGAAAGTGGTAATTTGGTGGAACCTACGTGCTATGTTCCATGTGAACATCATAAAGTCGAAATGAAAATTTCTGCACGCCATTCACTGTGGTCAACTTTCTGTGTGGTAAAAAAATCCACAAAATGAATTCCCTGATATTCCAATGAGAGCTATGACTGAAATTTCATGCAGATCAGAGAAGATTTTTGGTCACATGACCTGAGGTCCCCTGGCCACACCAGCACCAAAGCATGTTCAATTCTAAAATTGTTCACCAGATGTGACGTGTGTGCACAATTTCATGACTTTTGAGGTATGTTCAGCCCACCAAAAAAGCAATTCACTACAAGGAATAAGAATGAAAATAATAATAATAATAATAATAATAATAATAATAATAATAATAATGATGATAATAATAATAATCCTGGCAATAACAATAGGGTCTTCACGCTGGTCAGGGTTAACCCTAACCCTAATTAAACTAAAATAAGAAAGGCCTAGATAAGAATGTACCCATGAAGATAAAAACTTTGTTGGGCTAACATTCTCCAAACACACTCACTTGTTTTACTTTTAAGTGTGTGCAATATGTGCATCATCACCATTTTTTAAATAATGTGCAAAAATATCTTTCCACCCCATCTTTCCATCAGGAAGTGATCAGTACTGGGGTTGATATTGATGTGTTTGGAGCTAAATAACAGTGTTCAATATCTTAGTGATGCTTCTGAACTGCATAATGCTTCAATATTATGTTTAGCAGGTATTTGTTCACATTATAGTTAAAGCTCGCCCTTGATTTTTAATTAAATCAGTTGAATTGTTGTGAATTCTTGCTTTAAAAATACAAATAATACGAAAAATAGTGTCCAGCCCATGATGTCTCGCATGGTCTACCTACTCTTGGATTAGGATTAGGACTCCAGGTTAGGATTGAGCTCAGCAAGTCTTGTGTGCTTACTTAATAAAAAATGTCTAATTTTGGGATGCTTTGTGGAAAAGAAACATGTATTTTTAAAGATGCTTTGTCCTTGAGCTGGGACAGCTGCTGTTTGGATAACACATGATGTAATTTCACAAGTACTTGTAGTACATAAATCTGTACATTTTTTATTTGTTGGTTTCTAAAATTCTAATGAGCTCTGTATTAAACCACCAAATTATTTCACAACTAACTGTAAGTCTGGAATGTGTTAGTCTTCTTTGTTAGCAAATATTGTATTTGCATTGCTTGCTTTGCTATTGGAAGAGGGACAACCTTGGTCTCTTTATCATCTGCTGCTCAAATCCCCCTCTCCCCAAGGTCTTTTCTGAGCCACGTTGTTGCCTGTCTGCACTGGCCTTCATTGTCACTGTCAGACATGATATTGAAGTTTCAACATCTACGTTTCCAGAGACACTTGGCTTCTTGTTGTACAAGGTTGATCTTTCCATGGTTGTCCTGACAGAAGAAAATCACAGTCATGTGGTTTCTTCTAGACTGATGGCCAGAATGATCATATCTGTACCACAAAGATTTAAAGTGGATTTCTTTGCCTGTGTAGGTCCAGCCTTGCCTGTCCTAGCTGTACAGGACTCTGTTAGTTGTATAAAAGGGAGCAAACCATGTGGGTGCAACCAGAAGTGCCTGTTGTACTCATGCTAACTGTGACTGAAGGTGGATAGAGGCTGTGTGATTTTGACCCCTGCCCCTCTACTGTCTGCCCTAGTGTTTAGACTCGTCAGTGGGGAAGAGGAAAAGAAGCTTGGCTGTTAGCTCTTCTCAGGACCCATCTTTCTCAGGATTAAACCAGGTGTGACCTTTACCACAACACCAGCTGCCTCACAATAGCATTGTCGCTTTGCAATCATACCTTAATACACAGGTTTAAAGAGAATCAGACCACTAGAATCCATCTTGCATTCATAATACCAATGTAGGTACTCCGGTACCCAGTGTGCGCTTTATTACAGTGGGAGAGGAAAGCAAACTTTTCCATTAGCATTTCCAAGGGTAGCTATTGTGCCTATTTGTTGAAACAAGGGGTCCCAGTCCCTTTATTACTGGCTCAGACCCTAACCCTAACCCTTACCTACCTTTTTTATAGATCACTTTTGGTCTTGTTCATGTGATGTTTGGGCTGTTAATAGTGAAAGCATGTGTCCAAATGGAATCCATGGATTCTATCTTAAGTATTATATTAAGTCAAATCAAACATTATCTCAGGATTAAGGCAGTATGGAATGTGATTTTCTCATCCTATATTATTATGTGGTCAGCTTGCTGACCAAGACTGGCTATATTTAAGAATTGTGCTGCATATTGAATAAGGACAGAAGAGCTCTTGTGCTGAGAATGAGAAGGGAAAAGCTGTAAAAGCATCTTATGGAACTTATTGTAATATTAATAATTGCAAACTTTCCATATGCACAGTTCCTTTCATGAAATCCCAACTGAGCTGAAAGCCGCTTATTAAAAAAATTAATTGATAAAATGTTTGGTAATATTACAAAGTAAACAATAATACTAAAGCCAAGTTGCCATTACAGGACAGGAAGATTTATAATATCTTAACATTTCACAACTGTCTGACTGCCTTTTAGAAATCCTGTTGATAGAGATCACACCAGGCGATTTATGACTGACAGAAAATCATAGTGTAACAGGAAGACTATGCAAACATACTAAGTTGTCTACGTATCTACCTCTGCCCAGAGTCACTCTGCTGATGTTAGCCAGGTAAAATAGTTAGCAGGAAGCACCAAAACATTTGAACTTGCTGGATTGTTAAAGGGCATCAGCATCTTCCCCCACCTCTTTCTCTTTTCCTCCCATATCTGAGGAGATGTTAAAAGGCAGTCATGATACATATCTGAGGAGATGTTAAAAGGCAGTCATGATGCATATCTGAGGAGATGTTAAAAGGCAGTCATGCTGTTGCCACAGCTCCACCAACGTTTCACCTGCTGGGTGCTCCACCGTACCATTGTCCCAGCCAATGATGTTCATTGTAAACTCATTCACTGGCTGTTTGAAATGATCTTGAGCTCACAGACAACTTCCAGACTGAACTGGGACAGAAAATAATACTGTTGTTCATCATCTCACGCTGCAGGACTGTTAAAGCAAACTGAGCTATGGATTTTTTCAAGATTATAAAAACGACTGAAAAATGAGTCTGGCGGCAGTACAGTTCATAGTTATAAAACCAGAGGGCAGCGTCACAGGTATTGTAGAAATATTGAAAACATCTGAGGAAAAAAAGATGCATTGGAAACCCATATGATGCTTCAAATTCAAATGATTTTAAGTACGTGATCACAGCCAAGCTATTAGATACAGATGTGTCCAAAAATATTGGTACCCATCCCCCTGAAAAATAAATATATTCTTTACATTAAGTTGAAACTGACAGAAGTATATTGTAGTCAATATTTGTTTATTTCACATTGAATATAAGTTTGATTTAGAGCTTAGCATATTTAAAATAAAAACTAATGAAAATGACACGTCTAAAAAATATTGGTACCTTTTTAATTAATCATTTGTAACAACCTTTGGAGGCAATAACTGCAGATGAGAGCCTTCTGTAACTCTGAATAAGCTTTCTACACTTCTCTACTGGTAGTTTGATCCTCTCTTCTTGGACAAACTGCTTCAGTTCTCTGAGGTTTGATGTGTGCTGTCTCCCAAATTAAAGTCTCAGGTCTTTGGACAGATCATCCACCCTTGGGTGCTTTTTGAGATTTGTTTGGGGTCATTATCCTGCTTGACGACCCATGATAGTCTTTTGATGTCATTGTGCCCTGCACAGACTCAAGGCACCCAGTGCCTGAGGCAGCAAAGCAACCCCTCAACATGTTTCACATTTCCTCGTCCGGGTTTCACTGTAGGCATGGTGTTCTTTCATCTTTTCTTCTGTAAATATAGGTGTTGGTGTGATTTACCAACAACCTCTAATTTAGTTTCACCTGTCCAAAGCACATTCTTCCAGAAGGAATGTTGTTTGTCAAAATGCATTTTGACAATGTTCAGTCTGGTGTTTTTTGTTTTCGTGGTGTCTACCATGGAGCCCTTTTTTTTTTAATCAGACAGCAACATATAGTGCAACTTGAAACTCTTATACCTTGAACTTAATCAGCTTGGATCTATGTTGGTCCTTTCTCAATTATTTGAGCCATCTGTCTGTTCAATCTCGGGCTAATTTTCCTCTTGCAACTGTCTAGAGATCATGGCTACAGTTGTGTGGGCCTTCTGAAAGGCCATATATGAGATCAATGCAGATCTGATGAGAATTACAAAAAGAAAGCAGACATGGGCGGCCCGTGAGTCAATTTACCCATATCAATAAATAGTTAAAATGGTGTTGGAAGCAGCATGTTGTCACAACTCTTCACTGCGGTCGGAGGACTCAGTTTGGCCCCTGTTGAGACAGAGGAGAGGAGCAGCAAACGTTAGCTTCTGCATCAGTTTGCTGTCATTGTGCTGCTCTCCTCTCCTCTCCTCTCAGGAGGGCCTGTTCACGGCAGGAGTACGACAGTTGTATTCTGCCTCGCTTTTCTGTGTGAAGGGTCCGGACACAGTTTCTCCGTCAGTAAGCGGCTACAGGACGCTGTTGTGTTAGCTGTGGTCGAGCGAGCTCGAGCGTGAATGAACTGAGGGAGTGCTGACAGTTAGAAAGCCGGTGAATCAGATCAATAAAACGTCATTTTCTGATTGTTTCACAGCGGTTACATTCAACAGCACAAATAAACTTCCTCACACACCTCCACTCAACCCTGCAGCTCAGCCTCAAACCTCTGAACCTGAAACACTGGCGCTGTTTAAAACACAACAGCAGCTTTATGCTGCTTGTGATTGGTTCAGTATAAGAAAGCCAAGTCATCTTTATGGCTATGATGATGATCTCTGTATTAAAGAGGGGTAAGGATCGCTGAGTCACACAGAGACAGTGAACCAGTTGAACTACACTCCTTATGTTGCTGCAAGTGCAATAAAATCTACCAGAGTAAAAAAACAAGAAGTCATTTAATTTAATCCACCCTCGTTTTAAAATACAAAATATTAAATTGAAATACAAGCTGATTTTCTTTTTCCTGGTCAAAAAGGGATGAGCAGAAATTTAAAAATGGTTTGATTTTCTTTTCATATTTAGAATAATAAAAGATAAAATCACTGTCAAACAAACAAAAAATGACCCTTTTTCTCATATTCTGAGACTGGATGTTGTCATCAAGGCAAGAGTCATACATTGGCTTGAGTATTCATTTCATAGATCATGAGGGGCTTCTGGAAACCAGATATTTCCCTGAAGATCATACAGGGGAATTAATAGAAGGCTTGAAGGAGGTACTGGTGTCCTGGAGTCTGATTGAATCACCACAGACAGCAGGGCAGATATAGTGAAGGAGACTTCACTGAACAGCTGGACATGGCTGCAGTGTTTAGGCCATTGTTTGCACTCTGTGATTGGTGAGTAGCATTGTCATTTCTATGACAATGGCTGTAACCAAACTTGAAACTGGTAAATGATTCGCTATTAGCGTGTCACTCTATACGTTGCTAGGTTACCAGGGAGCGAGTGCGTTCGTTCGTGCAACTAACCTTGCTTGCCGGTTACTTACGGCAACTCCGCTTGGACAAACTACAGTTACTATATGTTGGATAGATGTATTTCATACATGTTTCAGATGTTGGATGTGAGTCCACACAAAGTATCAAACCTATTTTTATTGATATTGATTACGTGTCTATCTATCGTCCAGCCCTACCATCAATCAGGTCTTACAACTTCAGAAGGGTACCAGTAATTTTGTCCACGCTATTTTAGAATGTATTTGTGAATTAAGAATAAATTCAGTTGTTTTCACAGTTTTTGTTCCACTGCAAACCAATAAACCAATCATTTCAGTACTGTTCAGGGATAAACGCGCATTGTTTTACAAACAAAAATAAAGAATGCAAGGGCACCAATCATTTTGGCCACATCTATAGATGAAGGCAATCTTACAAAGATACAGCTTCAGAGTAGTTCAGCTTTTATTATCAAAATAGATAAACTGTCACTGTCTACTGTTTACCTACCTAACCAAAGGCAACAGTTTGCTTCATGTGAAAATGTCACAGAAAATTCAATTAAAATGTCATAATTAATAAATGAATAAATAAATAAATAAAGTGGCAAAGTAGCATATTTCATGATTAGTTAGATAATGTACTGACAATCGTGCCTTCACACCTGTAGATTTTCTAAATGTACCAGACTTAAAACTTACACTAATTATGAGTGTAAGTTGATGTCCATATTTTCTGCTACGGCCACCTTTGGTCCTGATCATGTTAGAATGTATATGGACATGGAATTTCCATCTCTCTCTGATACCACCTTTTTTCAGTAGTTTCTATGAGAATGCGTGGTGTTATCTTTCACTACTGACCATGTTTCCTTTTTAAGGGTACATTTAAGGGTTGTAATTTCTCATCTTGAAGTTGGGTTGTAGTATTAGATGTCAACATGTTTTTTATGTGTTGTTAATGTAAGACGTATTTTGTCATCTACACCATTTAAATGTACAGACAACATGGCACACACTACATCATTACAATCATTAGGAAATGAGTAAGACAGATGGCTTTTATGTGATATATTTATGAATCAGGTAAAAGATGGACCAGTTTTAGAGATCTTGTAGACCTGACACAGTTTAAGCAGCATAAAACCTGAATTAGGGTGTGTTGATCTGAATTGACAGACTCCTATGGCAGAGGTCATTCTCTGGACTTCATGTTGCTTTTCACTAATCTGGCAAATGTTGACCATCGATGGTTTGCCCAATGGATGTAGCTTTACTATGGAGAAAGTAAACGACTGCATGAGCTGAGACAGCACAACATAAATGCAGAGCCATCTACCTGTCATGTTGTGCCCTGTTGAAACCGATACTTAATACTGCTTTCAGAGTCATATGATTGCTATTTTTTGGCTAGAAACTTAAGACTTCCCAGTTGACTGTTGTTCAACTTGTGCATGGTCATTGAGTATATATACCTTGGATTTTTACTTTGCTTTATCTTATGAATCATTAAGAATTACAGATGATATCATCTTGTAGGTGGGGGGACCTTAGTCAGTCATATGTTCACTATTCCTCTATAGTCTTGTCAAAGGGTATTTTAATGTGGTTAGTGTAGACATGGTGTGTTCTCACACTCTTATGACTATTTGTTCTTAATTAATAATGACAATGTCTTGAATTTGCTACTTTCTTTACACCTTAGAATATCCCTAACATATAAAAGGAAAACTCTGCAGTATCATTGTAATACAGTGAAGGTAAATGCCTGTCTGATACAGCTTTTACAGTACAGAGCTTGAAGTTGGTTAGTAAGAGTACTATTGTTTCAATGGGACTGTTATAAGTGACTACATTTTTTAGGGACATACTTGTTGATATGACACTTAACCCCTGCATATGTTTATGTAATCAAAGGATCTTAATCCAGTGCAATATTTTTGAGTTTGTGTTTTACAGCAGGACTCATGAAAGCCAACACATCTCAAACATATTTCCATAATTTTAAACCCTGAAAATGAACCAAGTAATGTGTATTTTCATTTTGATGGACCTTTTTAGATGATTATTGTTCTGTGGGGTGCCACTGACAGAAAACCACTGTGTGTTCTCTCCTTTTCTATCAGTTGTTCCTTATTGACTTTGGTTTGGCGAAGAAGTACCGAGACAACCGAACACGACAGCACATCCCCTACAGAGAAGACAAGAACCTGACTGGCACAGCACGCTATGCCTCCATCAATGCACACCTGGGCATTGAACAGAGGTCTGTCACATACATACACACATAAACACTTCAACATTGGAACAATGCTTCTTGGCAATAAATCTTATTTGAGATTTGACACATTTTTCATGGGTGCAACCCACATATTCAATTCTGCTGCTCATCCCACTAATGCATGTTCCTTACAAATGTGGCTCCATTTAAAGGGGAAATAAACAGGCTTCCAACGGTATAAAAGTTATTGCCAAGAAGCATTGTTACAACAAAGAAATAATCTAGCAATCACAAATTTCCTTACTTTTTGTGCTATATATTTATATATTTGTTTTTTAAAGATAACTTTAAAGGAAAACAACCTTAATTTTTAAAAAGAGAACGTTTCTTCAAAGAAGCTCAAAAGTAAAATGTGTTTGGTCAGCTGCTTTCTCAGTTGAGCTAGACTTCAGAGTTTGTTTTTACAGGAATATATTGAGGCTGCAGCCTGTTCTGGAGGATTTCACTTTCCATGACAATATGAAATATAATGTCCATTTAGCATTATCTATTTAATATAATGTCTATTATACATGATTTTTTATTATGTGGAGATACACATAAAGTACATTATTTAGTATTATGTACAGAAACAGTATTGCTACGCTTCTGTACTTAACAACTAACATTATTTGTGTGTCCAGTCGCCGCGATGACATGGAGTCACTAGGTTATGTGCTGATGTACTTCAACAGAACCAGTCTGCCATGGCAGGGATTAAAGGTATGAATTTACATCCAACATTTTAACATTATGTATGACTGAAAAAAAGGAAATGTATAATGGGTTAAGTTATTTTCTTGGACATGTCATTGTAATCTATGTTATGCAGGCTGCCACAAAGAAGCAGAAGTATGAGAAGATATCAGAGAAGAAGATGTCCACTCCTGTTGAGGTCCTCTGTAAGGTAAGAACATGATCGACAGGGTTGCTGATATTTATTTATTTATTCATTTATTTATCTATCTATTTATTTACTCATTATATGAATGCATGTTTGTAGGGTTTCCCAGCAGAGTTTGCCATGTATCTGAACTACTGCCGTGGCTTGCGCTTTGAAGAGGCTCCAGACTACATGTACCTGCGCCAACTGTTCCGCATCCTCTTCAGGTATGCTCTCATACACACATCTAGGGAAACACAACAGACTGTTAGTTTTGAATCAGTGTTGATTCATGTCTTTACTACTCACAATAAAATCTGGTTTATTATTAGGGCCCGAGCGCTGACCAGCGCGAAGCCCTATTGTATCTGTCAAGATTATTATTATTATTATTATTCGTCTTTTTCTCTCACAATAACGCCCTTTTTGACCCTCTAAACATGCTCAAAAACTTACCAAAGTTTGCATGCAAGCCAGACCCGCCGAAAAATTTGATATTTTATGGTTTGCATAAATGAGCGTGGCAAAATGGCTCTCTAGCGCCCTGTGCAAAATCAATAAAATCGAGCCCCTCGCCACAGATTGACATAGAGAAACGAAACTCTGTACACATCATGTCAAGACGCACCAAAAACTCTCTTGGACACATACCCTAACACCAACAGGAAATCGGCCATTTTGAACCAAATTATTGATTTTAATGCCGATTTTGGCCTCATATTTGAACGAACTAGTCCTAGAGATTTCATCCCATCCACTTCAAATTCACACAGAATCATCTTGAGATATGGAGATGAAAAGTTATCAAAAGCTTTTTCCCCCGTCACTCCTGGTTTCCGTGGTGACGCGGCGAATTTCGATGTCTCGCCATGAAATTTCAAACCCTCATAACTTGACTCCACATGGTCTGAGCTTTTCCAAATTTCATATGTTTGTTCAGCATCCTGGTCTGAACAAATGGACAGTCTCATATTTAGTGACAGTCATAGCGCCACCTACTGGCAACAGGAAGTCACTTCCTTCATTCTTTGACTAATTACTCCCATAATCTTAAGTATTTACAACTGAAATTGACTCAGCTGAGACATAAGACCAGTTATCAGAATCTTTTTTATGACTTATTCCTGTTGGGCGTGGCTGTGCATACAATTTCGATGCTTCGCCATGAAGCAGGAAGTCCTTATAACTCCTACAGACATTGTCCCATCTACACCAAATTCATCATGCATGTAGAGGGTCCCACCGTAAACACATCTATGCATCAATACTGTGTCAAATACACAGCGCCACCTACTGGACACAGGAAGTCAGCCTCATATGACAAACATTATCCGATTTATATGAAATTTACAGGATGTGTTCTCCACATCATACACTGCAACATGACATATAAATGGTGGGTGATCTCTAGCGCCACATAGTGGACACAGGCAATGTGACTTAGCCCCATCACACAATGTTCAATAAAAACCCGGGTGCCAAGAAGTCTACGTGTCTGCCGTGTGACTGCAGCATGCACCGACATGCACGTACGGGTCGGTGCATGGGGGGACGAGGGCCCGTTCATCGCTGCTTGCAGCTTTACTTATTAATTATATCTGATATTTAGCGGCTCCTTCTCCATTTTTTTTACCACTTACACTTGTGTTAAACCCACTATAAGATTTGTGAAGTATTTATCTTGTTTATGAACACAGAAAAAAGGGCCTTTTCACTGATGTTTCTCCATCCAGACCACACTAGACCAGGGATGTATTCCAGAAAGTTTGTAACTGCAGTTACTAGGTTCTCTTTAATAAATCCCTCTGTCTCCTCCTGCAGAGCCAGACAAGTGGTTTCATTTCCTCATTCATTCTGTCTGTGTCAAAGAATGTATGGAACTGCATTCATTAGCTGAGGTTCTCTATATGTCAGAATAAAAGTCCTGGTTGGATATTAGTTTGTTTCCCATTTTGGGGTTAACCAACTCAGAATTCAGGGTAAGACCAAGTTTGATGACCCTGCTTTCTGGAATGAAAGAAAAAACACTATATGTAGACTTGTCAAATGTGGACTAGAGGAGACAAGGATAGTTCACAAAATCACTAAAACACTTTAAGATTTGTGAAGATTGGAAATATGCAAGTTTTCAATGAAGAAAAAAAAATCCTTACATCAGGACTCATGAGGATTCCTGTGTGCAGACACTGTTCTGTGCAAATGTTTTTATGTGCATGGGGTTGTGAGACTAATTGAACACCATTGAATGGCTTCATTCAAAGGCAGAGTCAAAACTACAGTCTCAGAGATGGGGAGGACATGATACAGTCATAGTGTTTTGACTGTCATGGGAGGAGCATCTGCCATCATTCCAACAGCAGTGACAGTACATGGTCATGGCTAATGAGGCTAACTTGGCTAAGCCGGCTAGAATACATTCATGAAAATGCTACACCTAAGTGGTACACTGCCAAAACGAATGGTTAGGGACAAGTATATGTAGCTGTTACACCCCTACTTCTTACTGCTCTTTAAACCTTCCTTCCCTTCTCTTCCTCTTTGTCTGACTGTTCCCTCTCTCCTTCTTTTGTTTCTTTTCCTGTGCTCTTGTTCCTTACTTCTTTCCTGTCCATGTTCCCATGTCAAACAGCTGATTGGAGGCCATATTGTATTGATAATGTGTTTGTGTGTT
>NC_070585.1:5100943-5101994 GCF_027409825.1 Scomber japonicus
TTTTGTGTAGCATACATGTGTTATTTTGTTAAAGCTATCAGACATTAACATTTACAATAGTTGTTTTGTCTAAATTATTATTTATAATTTAATTAATTAAAAATAATCAACCGATTAATCGATTATCAAAATAATTGTTAGTTGCAGCCTGTGTGTGTGTGTGTGTGTGTGTGTGTGTGTGAACATGTGAAGTATATGCTGGCATTGTGACTCCAGAGGTCTGCCCTCATATGCACCAGGTCAGGCAATCAAGACAATGGAGCTGCCATTAGGAATATTAATGACACACAGAGTACATATACTACTACATATATACATATAGCACACTCAAACCTGTTGGTCCTGCCTACTCTTGCCTTGTTGAACCTATCTAACCATCAAGTTTGCTGTTGGCATGCATCACAAAGCCCCGTCTGACAAGGACACTTGAGGCCAAAGGCTCATTAGGAGACATCAGTTCCAACATGTCACATTTCACCCTCCACCTAACACATTCATAATCATTTACCTGTTTGCTTGAATGGAGGGGGAAATTCTATTCAAAAATGAACTTGATAAACCCATCCTCGTGATATCACATGATTATTTCTCTTAGTCTGTGTGCCAATTCATGCTTTCTGCGTCACCATGACATCATCTGCCCATGTCTGTGAGCTGTGGACTGTATACACTCCAAGTGTACCAACTGCGTTTCACTAGAAAAATAGACACGGCCTGTCTTGTGTACTGTATTCCTATCCTCATTAAGCAGTTGCTCACACCCTTTTGCTTTGCTTTTGTTCTGCAGCATACAGGAATAGGAACTCTTCAACTGCAGTCAGAATGAAAACAGTCCTGTATAAAACAATACAGGGACTGTGTTGGTGTGGGGGGTGGGCTATTTAAAGTATGGGTAAGGGATGAAATATGATCCAGCAAGTCTGGTTGGAGTAGCAGATTTTTACATGTAATGGTAACTACACAGCAGTTAGTAATATTTACAGACTGGATTTTACAGTACTAAAGCACATTGTGTATGAAATGCACTATATAAATAACTAAATGCCATGCC
>NC_070585.1:5458193-5460693 GCF_027409825.1 Scomber japonicus
GATTTCTATACACAATTAGTTCAATGTGATGAATTCTGAAGTGTCTGAGTGTTTTAGTGTATGTCCAAACAGAATATAAGTGATTCAGTAATTAGTTGCATGATCTTGCTGAGAACAGACGAATAAAGCCATAAAAAGTTATGTAATCCATTTTCTAAGCAGAACCCATAGAAAGGTTGATTTCTAAACACAATTAGTTCAATTTGATGAATTCTGATATATCTGAGAGTTTTAGTGTATGTCCAAAGTGATTCAGTGATTAGTTGCATGAACTTGCTGTGAAGAGACGAATTAAGCAATAAAAAGTTAGTTGTAATCCATTCTCTTAGCAGATCCCATAGAAAGGTTGATTTCTAAACATAATTAGTTCAATGTGATGAATTCTGATCTATATGAGAGTTTTAGTGTATGTCCAAAGTGATTCAGTGATTAGTTGCATGAACTTGCTGTGAAGAGACGAATGAAGCAGTAAAAAGTTAGTTGTAATAGCAGAACCCATAGAAAGGTTGATTTCTAAACATAATTAGTTCAATGTGATGCATTCTGAAATATCTGAGTGTTTTAGTGTATATCCAAAGAGAATAAATGATTCAGTGATTAGTTGCATGATCTTGCTGAGAATAAAAGAATAAAGCCATAAAAAGTTATGTAATCCATTTTCTTAGCAGAACCCATAGAAAGGTTGATTTCTAAACACAATTAGTTCAATGTGATGAATTCTGAAATATGTGAGTGTTTTAGTGTATGTCCAAAGACAATAAATGATTCCGTAATTAGTTGCATGATCTTGCTGTGAATAGACGAATACAGCCATAAAAAGTTATGTAATACATTTTTTTTAGCAGAACCCAAATAAAGGTTGATTTCTAAACACAATTAGTTAAATGTGATGAATTCTGAATTATCTGAGTGTTTTAGTGTATGTCCAAAGAGAAAATGAGTGATTCAGTGATTAGTTGCATGAACTTGCAGAACCTATAGAAAGGTTGACTTCTAAACTCAATTAGTTCAATATGATGAATTCTCAACTGTCTGCATGTTTTAGTGTATGTCCAACGAGAATGAGTAATTCAGTGATTAGTTGCATGATCTTTCTGAGAATAGACGAATAAAGCCATAAAAAATTTGTTGTAATCCATGCTCTTAGCAGAAGCCATGGAGAGGTTGATTTCTAAACACAATTAGTTCAATGTGATGAATTTTGAACTGTCTGCATGTTTTAGTGTATGTCCAACGAGAATGATTAATTCAGTGATTAGTTGCATGATCTTGCTGAGAATGGACGAATAAAGCCATAAAAAGTTATGTAATCCATTTTCTTAGAGGAACCCATAGGGTTAGGGTCAGAATTCTTCACATTGAACTAATCTTTTTAGAAATCAAAAAACCCTAACCCTTTCTATGGGTTTTGCTGAGAAAATTAATTACAGCTAACTTTTTATGGCTTTATTCGTCTGTTCTCAGCTAGTTAATGCAACTAATCACTGACTCACTTCTTCTATTTGGACATACACTAAAACACTCAGATATATCAGAATTCATCACATTGAACTAATTGTGTTTAGAAATCAACCTCTCCATGGCTTCTGCTAAGAGAATGGATTACATAACTTTTTATGGCTTTATTTGTCTGATCTCAGCAAGATCATGCAACTAATTACTGAATCATTTATTGTCTTTGGACATACACTAAAACACTCAGATATATCAGAATTCATCACATTGAACTAATTGTGTTTAGAAATCAACCTTTCTATGGGTTCTGCTAAGAGAATGGATTACAACTAACTTTTTATGGCTTTATTCGTCTGTTCTCAGCAAGTTAATGCAATTAATCACTGAATCAGTTATTCTCTTTGGCCATACACTAAAACACTCAGATATATCAGAATTCATCACATTGAACTAATTGTGTTTAGAAATCAACCTTTCTATGGGTTCTGCTAAGAGAATGGATTACAACTAACTTTTTATTGCCTTATTCGTCTGTTCTCAGCAAGTTCATGCAACTAATCACTGAATCATTTATTGTCTTTGGACGTACAATAAAACACTCAGATATATCAGAATTCATCACACTGAACTAATTGTGTTCAGAAATCAACCTTTCTATGGGTTCTGCTAAGAGAATGGATTACAACTAACTTTTTATGGCTTTATTCGTCTGTTCTCAGCGAGTTCATGCAACTAATCACTGAATCACTTATTCTCTTTGGACATACACTAAAACACTGAGATATTTCAGAATTCATCACATTGAACTAATTGTGTTTAGAAATCAACCTTCCAATGGGTTCTGCTAAGAGAATGGATTACATAATTTTTTATGGCTTTATTCGTCTGTTCTCAGCAAGTTCATGCAACTAATCACTGAATCATTTATTCTCTTTGGACATACACTAAAACACAGATATTTCAGAATTCATCACATTGAACTAATTGTGTTTAGAAATCAACCTTTCTATGGGTTCTGCTAAGAGAATGGATTACATAACTTTTT
>NC_070585.1:5495693-5500693 GCF_027409825.1 Scomber japonicus
AGATACATAGATACATAGATACGTAGATGATAGATAGATAGTTAGAGAGATAGATAGATAGATAGATAGATAAATACACAGATACATAGATGATAGATAGATAGATAGATAGATAGATAGATAGATAGATAGATAGATAGATAGATACATAGATACGTACATGATAGATAGATAGTTAGAGAGATAGATAGATAGATATATAGATAGATAGATAGATAGATAGATAGATAGATAGATAGATAGATAGATAGATAGATAGATAGATAGATAAATACACATTTATGTTTGTGTGTGTCTGTATGTGTGTGAAGGTCTGCCAGGAGCCTTTCAAAGTAAAGATTTGAGAATTAATAATCATTTAGTCTTATACAATTAAGATAGATAGATAGATAAATATATAGATAGATAGATAGATAGATAGATAGATAGATAGATAGATAGATAGATAGATAGATAGATAGATAGATAGATAGATACATAGATACATATATACATAGATACATAGATACATATATAGACATGATAGATAGATAGATAGATAGATAGATAGATAGATAGATAGATAGATAGATAGATAGATAAATACATAGATACGTAGATGATAGATAGATAGTTAGAGAGATAGATAGATAGATAGATAGATAGATAGATAGATAGATAGATAGATACATAGATACATATATACATAGATACATAGATACATATATACATAGATACATAGATGATATATTGATAGATAGATAGATAGATAGATAGATAGATAGATACATAGATACATATATACATAGATACATAGATACATATATACATAGATACATAGATACATATATACATCGATACATAGATGATAGATAGATAGATAGATAGATAGATAGATAGATAGATAGATAGATAGATAGATAGATAGATAGATAGATAGATAGATAGATACATAGATACATATATACATAGATACATAGATGATAGATACATAGATAGATAGATAGATAGATAGATAGATACATAGATACATAGATACGTAGATGATAGATATATAGTTAGAGAGATAGATAGATAGATAGATAGATAGATAGATAGATAGATAGATAGATAGATAGATAGATAGATAGATAGATAGATAGATAGATACATAGATAGATAGATAGATAGATAGATAGATAGATAGTTTGATAGACACACTTTTTTGTATGTGTGTCTGTGTGTGTGTGAAGGTCTGCCAGGTGCCATTAAAAGTAAAGATTTGAGAATTAAAGTATATTTAGTCTAATGGAATTAATATAGACATATATATAAGATAGATAGATGATAGATAGATAGATAGATAGATAGATAGATAGATAGATAGATAGATAGATAGATAGATAGATAGATAGATAGATATATAGATACATAGATACATAGATACGTAGATGATAGATAGATAGTTAGAGAGATAGATAGATAGATAGATAGATAAATACACAGATACATAGATGATAGATAGATAGATAGATAGATAGATAGATAGATAGATAGATAGATAGATAGATAGATAGATAGATAGATACATAGATACATGTATACATACATACATAGATACATATATACATAGATACATAGATGATAGATAGATAGATAGATAGATAGATAGATAGATAGATAGATAGATAGATAGATACACAGATACATAGATACATAGATACATAGATACGTAGATGATAGATAGATAGTTAGAGAGATAGATAGATAGATAGATAGATAGATAGATAGATAGATAGATAGATAGATAGATAGATACATAGATACATATATACATAGATACATAGATACATATATAGATACACAGATAGATAGATAGATAGATAGATAGATAGATAGATCGATAGATACATAGATACGTAGATGATAGATAGATAGTTAGAGAGATAGATAGATAGATAGATAGATAGATAGATAGATAGATAGATAGATACATAGATAGATACATAGATAGTTTGATAGACACACTTTTTTGTATGTGTGTCTGTGTGTGTGTGAAGGTCTGCCAGGTGCCATTAAAAGTAAAGATTTGAGAATTAAAATATATTTAGTCTAATGGAATTAATATAGACATATATATAAGATAGATAGATGATAGATAGATAGATAGATAGATAGATAGATAGATAGATAGATAGATAGATAGATAGATAGATAGATAGATAGATACATAGATACATAGATACGTAGATGATAGATAGAAAGTTAGAGAGATAGATAGATAGATAGATAGATAAATACACAGATACATAGATGATAGATAGACAGATAGATAGATACATGTATACATACATACATAGATACATAGATACATAGATGATAGATAGATAGATAGATAGATAGATAGATAGATAGATAGATACATAGATACATAGATACATAGATACATAGATACGTAGATGATAGATAGATAGTTAGAGAGATAGATAGATAGATAGATATATAGATAGATAGATAGATACATACATACATACATATATACATAGTCACATAGATGATAGATAGATAGTTAGATATATAGATATATAGATAGATAGATAGATAGATAGATAGATAGATAGATAGATACATAGATACATAGATACGTAGATGATAGATAGATAGATAGATAGATAGATAGATAGATAGATAGATAGATAGATGCATAGATAGATAGATAGATAGATAGATAGATACATAGATACATAGATACGTAGATGATAGATAGATAGTTAGAGAGATAGATAGATAGATAGATAGATAGATATATAGATAGATAGATAGATAGATAGATAGATAGATACATAGATACGTACATGATAGATAGATAGTTAGAGAGATAGATAGATAGATATATAGATACATAGATAGATAGATAGATAGATAGATAGATAGATAGATAGATAGATAGATAGATAGATAGATAGATAGATAGATAGATAAATACACATTTATGTTTGTGTGTGTCTGTATGTGTGTGAAGGTCTGCCAGGAGCCTTTCAAAGTAAAGATTTGAGAATTAATAATCATTTAGTCTTATACAATTAAGATAGATAGATAGATAGATAGATAGATAGATAGATACATAGATACATGTATACATACATACATAGATACATATATACATAGATACATAGATGATAGATAGATAGATAGATAGATAGATAGATAGATAGATAGATAGATAGATAGATACACAGATACATAGATACATAGATACATAGATACGTAGATGATAGATAGATAGTTAGAGAGATAGATAGATAGATAGATAGATAGATAGATAGATAGATAGATAGATACATAGATACATATATACATAGATACATAGATACATATATAGATACACAGATAGATAGATAGATAGATAGATAGATAGATCGATAGATACATAGATACGTAGATGATAGATAGATAGTTAGAGAGATAGATAGATAGATAGATAGATAGATAGATACATAGATAGATACATAGATAGATACATAGATAGTTTGATAGACACACTTTTTTGTATGTGTGTCTGTGTGTGTGTGAAGGTCTGCCAGGTGCCATTAAAAGTAAAGATTTGAGAATTAAAATATATTTAGTCTAATGGAATTAATATAGACATATATATAAGATAGATAGATGATAGATAGATAGATAGATAGATAGATAGATAGATAGATAGATAGATAGATAGATAGATAGATAGATAGATGGATAGATAGATAGATACATAGATACATAGATACGTAGATGATAGATAGAAAGTTAGAGAGATAGATAGATAGATAGATAGATAAATACACAGATACATAGATGATAGATAGATAGATAGATATATAGATAGATAGATAGATAGATACATACATACATATATACATAGTCACATAGATGATAGATAGATAGTTAGATATATAGATATATAGATAGATAGATAGATAGATAGATAGATAGATAGATAGATACATAGATACATAGATACGTAGATGATAGATAGATAGATAGATAGATAGATAGATAGATAGATAGATGCATAGATAGATAGATAGATAGATAGATAGATACATAGATACATAGATACGTAGATGATAGATAGATAGTTAGAGAGATAGATAGATAGATAGATAGATAGATATATAGATAGATAGATAGATAGATAGATAGATACATAGATACGTACATGATAGATAGATAGTTAGAGAGATAGATAGATAGATATATAGATAGATAGATAGATAGATAGATAGATAGATAGATAGATAGATAGATAGATAGATAGATAGATAGATAGATAGATAGATAGATAGATAGATAAATACACATTTATGTTTGTGTGTGTCTGTATGTGTGTGAAGGTCTGCCAGGAGCCTTTCAAAGTAAAGATTTGAGAATTAATAATCATTTAGTCTTATACAATTAAGATAGATAGATAGATAGATAGATAGATAGATAGATACATAGATACATGTATACATACATACATAGATACATATATACATAGATACATAGATGATAGATAGATAGATAGATAGATAGATAGATAGATAGATAGATACACAGATACATAGATACATAGATACATAGATACGTAGATGATAGATAGATAGTTAGAGAGATAGATAGATAGATAGATAGATAGATAGATAGATAGATAGATAGATAGATAGATACATAGATACATATATACATAGATACATAGATACATATATAGATACACAGATAGATAGATAGATAGATAGATAGATAGATAGATAGATACATAGATACGTAGATGATAGATAGATAGTTAGAGAGATAGATAGATAGATAGATAGATAGATAGATACATAGATAGATACATAGATAGATACATAGATAGTTTGATAGACACACTTTTTTGTATGTGTGTCTGTGTGTGTGTGAAGGTCTGCCAGGTGCCATTAAAAGTAAAGATTTGAGAATTAAAATATATTTAGTCTAATGGAATTAATATAGACATATATATAAGATAGATAGATGATAGATAGATAGATAGATAG
>NC_070585.1:5510693-5513193 GCF_027409825.1 Scomber japonicus
TAGATAGATAGATAGATAGATAGATAGATAGATAGATAGATACACAGATACATAGATACATAGATACATAGATACGTAGATGATAGATAGATAGTTAGAGAGATAGATAGATAGATAGATAGATAGATAGATAGATACATAGATACATATATACATAGATACATAGATACATATATAGATACACAGATAGATAGATAGATAGATAGATAGATAGATCGATAGATACATAGATACGTAGATGATAGATAGATAGTTAGAGAGATAGATAGATAGATAGATAGATAGATAGATAGATAGATAGATAGATACACAGATACATAGATACATAGATACATAGATACGTAGATGATAGATAGATAGTTAGAGAGATAGATAGATAGATAGATAGATAGATAGATAGATACATAGATACATATATACATAGATACATAGATACATATATAGATACACAGATAGATAGATAGATAGATAGATAGATAGATCGATAGACACATAGATACGTAGATGATAGATAGATAGTTAGAGAGATAGATAGATAGATAGATAGATAGATAGATAGATAGATAGATAGATACATAGATAGTTTGATAGACACACTTTTTTGTATGTGTGTCTGTGTGTGTGTGAAGGTCTGCCAGGTGCCATTAAAAGTAAAGATTTGAGAATTAAAATATATTTAGTCTAATGGAATTAATATAGACATATATATAAGATAGATAGATGATAGATAGATAGATAGATAGATAGATAGATAGATAGATAGATAGATAGATAGATAGATACATAGATACATAGATACGTAGATGATAGATAGAAAGTTAGAGAGATAGATAGATAGATAGATAGATAAATACACAGATACATAGATGATAGATAGATAGATAGATAGATACATAGATACATAGATACATAGATACATATATAGATACATAGATGATAGATAGATAGATAGATAGATAGATAGATAGATATATAGATAGATAGATAGATAGATACATACATACATATATACATAGTCACATAGATGATAGATAGATAGTTAGATATATAGATAGATAGATAGATAGATAGATAGATAGATAGATAGATAGATAGATACATAGATACATAGATACATAGATACATAGATACGTAGATGATAGATAGATAGATAGATAGATAGATAGATAGATATATAGATAGATAGATAGATAGATAGATAGATAGATAGATAGATAGATAGATAGATACATAGATACATGTATACATACATACATAGATACATATATACATAGATACATAGATGATAGATAGATAGATAGATAGATAGATAGATAGATAGATAGATAGATAGATACACAGATACATAGATACATAGATACATAGATACGTAGATGATAGATAGATAGTTAGAGAGATAGATAGATAGATAGATAGATAGATAGATAGATAGATAGATAGATAGATAGATAGATAGATAGATAGATAAATACACAGATATATAGATGATAGATAGATAGATAGATAGATACATAGATACATATATACATAGATACATAGATACATATATACATAGATACATAGATGATAGATAGATAGATAGATAGATAGATAGATAGATAGATAGATAGATAGATAGATAGATAGATAGATAGATAGATAGATAGTTTGATAGACACACTTTTTTGTATGTGTGTGTCTGTGTGTGTGTGAAGGTCTGCCAGGTGCCATTAAATGTAAAGATTTGAGAATTAAAATTAATTTAGTCTAATGGAATTAATATAGACATATATATAAGATAGATAGATGATAGATAGATAGATAGATAGATAGATAGATAGATAGATAGATAGATAGATACATAGATAGATAGATAGATAGATACATAGATACATAGATACATAGATTCATAGATACGTAGATGATAGATAGATAGTCAGAGAGAAAGATAGATAGATAGATAGATAAATACACAGATACATAGATGATAGATAGATAGATAGATAGATAGATAGATAGATAGATAGATACATAGATACATAGATACATAGATACATAGATGATAGATACATAGATAGATAGATAGATAGATAGATAGATAGATAGATAGATCGATAGATACATAGATACGTAGATGATAGATATATAGTTAGAGAGATAGATAGATAGATAGATAGATAGATAGATAGATAGATAGATAGATAGATAGATACATAGATAGATAGATAGATAGATAGTTTGATAGACACACTTTTTTGTATGTGTGTCTGTGTGTGTGTGAAGGTCTGCCAGGTGCCATTAAAAGTAAAGATTTGAGAATTAAAGTATATTTAGTCTAATGGAATTAATATAGACATATATATAAGATAGATAGATGATAGATAGATAGATAGATAGATAGATAGATAGATAGATAGATAGATAGATAGATAGATAGATAGATAGATAGATATATAGATACATAGATACATAGATACGTAGATGATAGATAGATAGTTAGAGAGATAGATAGATAGATAGA
>NC_070585.1:5558193-5563193 GCF_027409825.1 Scomber japonicus
TCTCTTGGCTCATGGTAGATCTCATGTATGTCTTTATCAGCTTCAAAGCTGAAAAGCTCCTCTCACCTGAGGCCACAGTCACAGGGAGAGTCAGGAGTAGCTGCAAGGCAATGCTTAAATTACTGTAAAGATCCAGTAACTTTTCACTGTATATGTAGTTCAGCATGTCAAATGGGTAGGTGGCTACATGGTCTGGGAAGCCGAGTTAGCCGCCGAGTTAGCAGATGAGCTAGCCACCGAGTTAGCCGCCGAGCTATCCGCCGAATTAGCCGCCAAGCTAGCAGCCGAGATAGCCGCCGAGCTAGCAACTGTGGGGGGCCCCATTGAGGGGGATTCCGATAACAGTGTCGCTGCACTTTCCTGCATTGACCATCACAGCATTTAAAGGGACGCGCACACAGTTTGTCGTTGCATTCAATTCATAACCAGTCGTTGTCTGGGGGCCCCCGACCAGCTCGGGGCCCAAGGCAATTGCTTGGTTTGCCTGTCCTGTTGCGACGGGCCTGCGTTGAACTCTGATGTTGATTCAACATCATTTTTGCACCCTCAATTAATATTGAAATGCTGATTTTCTAACTGAAGATCAACAGAATTTCAATGGTATTTCAACTAACACAAATGTTGAAACAATGTTGAAATTTCAACCTAACTATAGATCAACCTGCTTTCAATGATATTTCAATATTAAATATAATAATATTAAACTATAATAATTACTAAATATGCCTTTATAAAAATAGGCTAATAATACAAATCCTGCTTTATCTACAGTCAGGGTGTTATGGACATAGGCCTAAATATGATGGGCCTTATTAAACAGGTTTTTCTCTAATAGCAAATGACAATCCACACATTTTTTTTTAAACAGTCATTTATTTAATCAATAAATTTCACAGCTTCTAAGGGCGTCCAATCCCTCCTGACTGGTCTGGGGTGTAATACAGCCTCTTCTGATCTGCCTGAGAAAAGGTTAATTCGTTTGCAGTCCCCATTTGTAGTGTCAGGGCATCTAAAACAGAAAACACAAGCAAAACACAAACTGTCAGTTAAATAGCTGTTACTGTACATGTCATTGTGCAAGTGGTGTGCAGATTCAGATATTAAAAAGAAACAAAAATAAGGCGTAAAGTACTTTAAAGACTTGCTTACTTGATAAATGATGTGGATCAATGATCTGTAAAAAGGACAAAAAAGGTTAAGTAAACAGCAATTTAACATTAACAACCAACCACAGTCCTGATAACTCTACAGCAAGTGTTTTTGTAACCATGGAAACACACAGCTTGTACGTGAATCTGCTGTTACTGTGCATGTATTGTGACTTTATCTTTAACTTATAATATTCAATAAGTTATAGTAATCATTATGCCGATTGTGTCCAAGCACCATCCATAGCTGTCATGTCGCTAGCGTAAATGCTAACTTCAGAAGAAAAGTGAACTTATCTTTTCTAATATCTCTGTAATTAACAAAATGGCTGCAAATTGGTCATATTGCTTTTAAATTGAGCGATAATATGGACTGTATGTATCCTCGATCGCTGATCCTAGATAACATTGTCCTCATACAGTTAAAAAGATGAGCTATCTTAGCGAGCTATGCTAATGCTAACGCTATGTATAAACTTCATCGATAATTTCACATCCTGTTTATTTAAAGCTAACATTTCCACGAAATAAACCGGTAGGCCTACATAAATGCTTGCTTGCTTGTGAGGAACCGCAGCAGCAGAGCAGGTGCGGGGGGAGGAGCCCCTCCCCTTGATGGGCCATTAATTAAGGCTGAGGTGAAGGCAGAAAGGACACCACAGTATTCTGCTCTTCTCTGCTCTGACTCTCAGCCATACAGCCTACACTGTTTAAAATAAGACCACATTTACATTTATCTCTGCACTTAACTATAAAATTAAAAAATGTCAACATTAAAATACGAATGTTAACATAAAAATAAAAAAGTTAACATTAAAATAAAAAAGTTAACATTAAAATAAGAATATTATTAAAGTAAGACGACTTAACTATGTAACACCCAGTTTTCACTATATGTAAATCAGTAGGACGTTTTACTAAACGAAAAGTAGTAATATTACACTGTATATAAATACTCAGTTAAGTATTAGTGCTGAACATACTTTAAGTACCAAAATTATTCATGATGCAAAATATCCAATTTCAGAATAATTATATGATTATATTATAATTATTATGGATCAATGTGTAATGTTGCAGCTGGTAAAGGCAGAGCTAGAGCTGGGCTGAATTTCCCTCTGGGTCTCAATATATTCTATATTGACCTATAACAGTACATAAACATTTATTCACTGATTATAGTGAAAATACTATATTTCCTCCTAAATTGCAATGGACTAGAAGAATAAAATAGCAGAATGTTCACTGGCCTTGTCTCTTTATTAATTGTGTTTTACGTTTCACCCACCTTACTGGAACTTGGAGATTTTGTCTACTTTTTGAATTTTTCCTCACCCTGCAATACATGCTGATCTTTACTGTTATATGTTTAACTTGTTAATTACTCATGTTACATTGCTGTTGTATTGTAATTAGTATGCAGCAACAACACAAAACATATGTCATTGATTTTTTTGATAGTCTTCTTTAGTTGTTGATTCATCTCCGAACTGTATTGAAATTATTCAAGGTTTATGTGTCCCTGGTAAGGATCCTAAGGTCCATCACATGAGATCACTGACTTACTAGTATGTTAACTTATATAATATCAGCTAAATAACAAAGTGGTATAGCTGTATATTTACTTTGGTGAGTTTTTGTGTAGACAGAGACTCCCAAGAACAAGCTGCAGGTACCATTAGGGCACTAGAAGAGGGAATAGACCCAGAGCCTGAAGCTTATACACAAGGGCAGTGGTCGCCAACCCGTCGATCGCCATCGATTGGTAGATCTTTGAAACTTTCCCTGTAGATCCTGAAAATAATAGAGGAATAATCACACAAATACATTATGGCTGATTTATGTTCAGTTTTGCAAGCTCCTCTCTTTCACTCTATCTCTATCTCTCTCGATCCAGTCATGTATATTTTCAGCGTAACAGGCTGCATTAAATTGACCAATAAGATCACACAGCACATTTACTGTCACAAAATGACAATATACGGCACTAGCAGGTGATAGCCGATAGACTGCAATGTCGTTAGCTGGCATAGCAGAGGCTCCAAGAAAGAAGTCGAAAACGTATCATTTCCATCCAGAATGGGAAGAGGAATTTCTTTTCACCATGGTGAAAGACAAGTGTGTGTGTATGCTGTGCCACCAAACTCTAGCACTGTCTAAAAGAGGAAATCTGGAGCGTCACCACAACACCAACCACGACAAATTCAAAGACAGCTTCCCCGCCAAGAGCGCAATCCGTGCTAGGAAAGTTGCTGAGCTGAAAGCGGGATTGAAGGCCCAGCAGTCGCTTTTCACAAAACCTGCTGCTCAAAATAAGGCTGCGACTGAAGCTTCATTTCGTGTAAGTCACCTTTTGTCTAAACACAAGAAGCCTTTTACAGATGGCGATTTATTCAAGGAGGCGATGGCCATCACTGCAGAGACAGTTTTCAACGGCTTCAAAAACAAAGACGACATCAAAACCGCGCTCCGCAGTGTCCAGCTTGGCCCCAATACAGTGGCCAGGAGAGTCGAGGAAATGTCAGGGGACGTGGATCGACAAGTGCTAAAAGACTTATCACACTGTGAATATTTTTCACATCAGTTTGATGAATCCCTGGATGTAATCCAGATAATAATATCTGCACAGAGGTTGAGCAGGTGTAACTATATTGTTGCTATGTTGTTATTTGTACCAGTCTCTGCAGGATATAAACAGGTCCAGGGGCAGTGGGGGCTTGGAAGCCATGATGACAGGGGGGCTGTTGTCTCCTGAGCTGCTACAGAGGGTGAATGTGGAGTTTGCTTAAATACAGGTCTGCTGCACACACACAGACACTGTGGCTGTGTGTGTGCCCAAAAGACTGAAGCACTTCAGAAATGCTATACTTTTTTAACAGTTGAATGTTTACAATCTCCTTTGTTGTTTACATAAAAGGTTATTTAGGCTTTTTAAATAAACATTTTTTGATTATGTATGTTACCTGTTAATTGTTTTTTACATATAAGTTCACACATGTTACGCTTTGTGGCACTCTGCACTTAAAAAGATTCATCTCAGTGGCCACTTTTTGAACACCACAATGTATTGAATAGAAATACAAATACTGTGAACAAACACTTTTTGACTTTTCATTAATATTTTTTCCTATTCAGCTACACAAACATCACATTTAAACTACTCAAAATTGTACTATAAATGAGAGTATCCCAGAGTCCTATGTACACCGTAGTAATTTATTGATATGCCGCATAATGTCCTCCTTTTTGGTGTTATGGAAATGGTTACCCTAGTGCAGTGGTCTCCAACCTTTTTAAGCCCAAGATCCCTGAACTCCACCTTGGTGAAAGGCAAAATCTACCTATTGAAGCGTTGAAAGAAAAAGACAGCCCAGATTGTACTTCCAACTTGATGCCTTTTATAAATAAAAGGCAATTGTATTTGAATTACATGAAATGGTCCAACGTTTAAATGATTGCAACCAAGAAAATATTGTAACAAGCATATCAAACTGGCCATAGCTGTCTTGCTTTGAGACAAGCTGAAGCTTCATTCAAGTCACATTAATATCAGCATTTTAGAAAATAGAACTGTAATGCTAACAGATATTATCTATCTATCTATCTATCTATCTATCTATCTCATCTATATATCGATATTAATTTCATTAGACTAAATGATTATTAATTCTCAAATCTTTACTTTGAAAGGCATCTGGCAGACTTTCACACAAACACATACAGACACACACAAACAAAAATGTGTGTCTATCTATCTATCTATCTATCTATCTATCTATCTATCTATCTATCTATCTATCTATCTATCTATCTATCTATCTATCATCTATCTATCTTATCTATATATCTATA
>NC_070585.1:5583193-5588193 GCF_027409825.1 Scomber japonicus
TTTAATCCTCCAATTTTTACTTTGACACACACACACACACAGACAGACACATACAAAAATGTGTGTCTATCAAACTATCTATCTATCTATCTATCTATCTATCTATCTATCTATCTATCTATCTATCTATCTATCTATCTATCTATCTATCTATGTATCTATCTATCTATCTATCTATATTAAACCTAATTTTCAAATCAATGATTAGTTGCATGAACTTGCTGAGAACAGACGAATAAAGCCATAAAAAGTTAGTTGTGATCCATTTTCTAACAGAAGTTCTAGTTCAATGTGATTAATTCTGTAATATCTCAGTGTTTTAGTTTATGTCAAAGAGAATATGAGTGATTCAGTGATAAGTTGCATGAACTTCCTGAGAATTTAGGAATAAAGCCATAAAAAGTTTTGTAATCCATTTTCTTAGCAGAAGCCATAGAAAGGTTGATTTCTAAACACAATTAGTTCAATGTGATGAATTTTGAAATATCTGAGTTTTTTATTGTATGTCAAAGACAATAAGTGATTCAGTGATTATTTGCATGAACTTGCTGAGAACAGACAAATAAAGCAATAAAAAAGTTAGTTGTAATCCATTCTCTTAGCAGAACCCATAGAAAGGTTGATTTCTAAACACAATTAGTTCAATGTGATGAATTCTGATATATCTGAGAGTTTTAGTGTATGTCCAAAGTGATTCAGTGATTAGTTGCATGAACTTGCTGTGAAGAGACGAATGAAGCAATAAAAAGTTAGTTGTAATCCATTCTCTTAGCAGAACCCATAGAAAGGTTGATTTCTAAACATAATTAGTTCAATGTGATGAATTCTGATATATATGAGAGTTTTAGTGTATGTCCAAAGTGATTCAGTGATTAGTTGCATGAACTTGCTGTGAAGAGACGAATGAAGCAGTAAAAAGTTAGTTGTAATAGCAGAACCCATAGAAAGGTTGATTTCTAAACATAATTAGTTCAATGTGATGCATTCTGAAATATCTGAGTGTTTTAGTGTATATCCAAAGAGAATAAATGATTCAGTGATTAGTTGCATGATCTTGCTGAGAATAAAAGAATAAAGCCATAAAAAGTTATGTAATCCATTTTCTTAGCAGAACCCATAGAAAGATTGATTTCTAAACACACTTAGTTCAATGTGATGAATTCTGATATATCTGAGTGTTTTAGTGTATGTCCAAAGACAATAAATGATTCCGTAATTAGTTGCATGATCTTGCTGTGAATAGACGAATACAGCCATAAAAAGTTATGTAATACATTTTTTTTAGCAGAACCCAAATAAAGGTTGATTTCTAAACACAATTAGTTAAATGTGATGAATTCTGAATTATCTGAGTGTTTTAGTGTATGTCCAAAGAGAAAATGAGTGATTCAGTGATTAGTTGCATGAACTTGCAGAACCTATAGAAAGGTTGACTTCTAAACTCAATTAGTTCAATATGATGAATTCTCAACTGTCTGCATGTTTTAGTGTATGTCCAACGAGAATGAGTAATTCAGTGATTAGTTGCATGATCTTTCTGAGAATAGACGAATAAAGCCATAAAAAATTTGTTGTAATCCATGCTCTTAGCAGAAGCCATGGAGAGGTTGATTTCTAAACACAATTATAGTTCAATGTGATGAATTTTGAACTGTCTGCATGTTTTAGTGTATGTCCAACGAGAATGATTAATTCAGTGATTAGTTGCATGATCTTGCTGAGAATGGACGAATAAAGCCATAAAAAGTTATGTAATCCATTTTCTTAGAGGAACCCATAGAAGAGGGTTAGGGTCAGAATTCTTCACATTGAACTAATCTTTTTAGAAATCAAAAAACCCTAACCCTTTCTATGGGTTTTGCTGAGAAAATTAATTACAGCTAACTTTTTATGGCTTCATTCGTCTGTTCTCAGCTAGTTAATGCAACTAATCACTGACTCACTTCTTCTATTTGGACATACACTAAAACACTCAGATATATCAGAATTCATCACATTGAACTAATTGTGTTTAGAAATCAACCTTTCTATGGGTTCTGCTAAGAGAATGGATTACAACTAACTTTTTATGGCTTTATTCGTCTGTTCTCAGCAAGTTAATGCAATTAATCACTGAATCAGTTATTCTCTTTGGCCATACACTAAAAACACTCAGATATATCAGAATTCATCACATTGAACTAATTGTGTTCAGAAATCAACCTTTCTATGGGTTCTGCTAAGAGAATGGATTACAACTGACTTTTTATTGCCTTATTCGTCTGTTCTCAGCAAGTTCATGCAACTAATCACTGAATCATTTATTGTCTTTGGACGTACAATAAAACACTCAGATATATCAGAATTCATCACATTGAACTAATTGTGTTTAGAAATCAACCTTCCAATGGGTTCTGCTAAGAGAATGGATTACATAATTTTTTATGGCTTTATTCGTCTGTTCTCAGCAAGTTCATGCAACTAATCACTGAATCATTTATTCTCTTTGGACATACACTAAAACACAGATATTTCAGAATTCTTCACATTGAACTAATTGTGTTTAGAAATCAACCTTTCTATGGGTTCTGCTAAGAGAATAGATTTTACAACTAACTTTTTATTGCTTTATTCGTCTGTTCTCAGCAAGTTCATGCCACTAATCACTGAATCATTTATTCTATTTGGAAATACACTAAAACACTCAGATATATCAGAATTCATCACATTGAACTAATTGTGTTTAGAAATCAACCTTCCAATGGGTTCTGCTAAGAGAATGGATTACATAACGTTTTATGGCTTTATTCGTCTATTCTCTGCAAGACCATTCAACTAATCACTGAATCATTTATTCTCTTTGGACATACACTAAAACACTCAGATATATCAGAATTCATCACAATGAACTAATTGTGTTTAGAAATCAACCTTCCAATGGGTTCTGCTAAGAGAATGGTACAACTAACTTTTTATGGCTTTATTCTTATATTCTCAGCAAGATCATGCAACTATGTGCATGATCTTGCTGAGAATGGAAGAATAAAGCCATAAAAAGTTAGTTGTAATCCATTTTCTTAGAAGAACCCATAGAAGAGGGTTAGGGTCAGAATTCATCACATTGAACTAATTGTGTTTAGAAATCAACCTTTCTATGGGTTCTGCTAAGAGAATAGATTACAACTAACTTTTTATTGCTTTATTCGTCTGTTCTCAGCAAGTTCATGCAACTAATCACTCAATCACTTATTGTCTTTGGACATACAATAAAACATTCAGATATATCAGAATTCATCACATTGAACTAATTGTGTTTAGAAATCAACCTTTCTATGGTTTCATCTGAGAAAATGGATTACAACTAACTTTTTATGGCTTTATTCGTCTCTTCACAGCAAGTTAATGCCACTAATCACTGAATCATTTATTCTATTTGGAAATACACTAAAACACTCAGATATATCAGAATTCATCATATTGAACTAATTGTGTTTAGAAATCAACCTTTCTATGGGTTCTGCTAAGAGAATAGATTACAACTAACTTTTTATTGCTTTATTCGTCTTTTCTCAGCAAGTTCATGCAACTAATCACTGAATCACTTATTGTCTTTGGACATACAATAAAACACTCAAATATATCAGAATTCATCACATTGAACTAATTGTGTTTAGAAATCAACCTTCCAATGGGTTCTGCTAAGAGAATGGATTACATAATTTTTTATGGCTTTATTCGTCTGTTCTCAGCAAGTTCATGCAACTAATCACTGAATCATTTATTCTCTTTGGACATACACTAAAACACAGATATTTCAGAATTCATCACATTGAACTAATTGTGTTTAGAAATCAACCTTTCTATGGGTTCTGCTAAGAGAATGGATTACATAACTTTTTATGGCTTTATTCGTCTATTCTCAGCAAGATCATGCAACTAATCACTGAATTACTTATTCTCTTAGGAGATACACTAAAACACTCAGATATATCAGAATTCATCACATTGAACTAATTGTGCTTAAAAATCAACCTTTCTATGGGTTCTGCTAAGAGAAGGGATTACAAGTAACTTTTTATGGCTTTATTCGTCTGTCCTCAGCGAGTTCATGCAACTAATCACTGAATCACTTATTGTCTTTGGACATACAATAAAACACTCAGATATATCAGAATTCATCACACTGAACTAATTGTGTTTAGAAATCAACCTTTCTATGGGTTCTGCTAAGAGAATGGATTACAACTAACTTTTTATGGCTTTATTCGTCTGTTCTCAGCGAGTTCATGCAACTAATCACTGAATCACTTATTGTCTTTGGACATACACTAAAACACTGAGATATTTCAGAATTCATCACATTGAACTAATTGTGTTTAGAAATCAACCTTTCTATGGGTTCTGCTAAGAGAATGGATTACAACTAACTTTTTATGGCTTTATTCGTCTGTTCTCAGCAAGTTCATGCAAACTAATCACTGAATTACTTATTCTCTTTGGACATACACTAAAACACTCAGATATATCAGAATTCATCACATTGAACTAATTGTGCTTAAAAATCAACCTTTCTATGGGTTCTGCTAAGAGAAGGGATTACAAGTAACTTTTTATGGCTTTATTCGTCTGTTCTCAGCGAGTTCATGCAATTAATCACTGAATCACTTATTGTCTTTGGACATACAATAAAACACTCAGATATATCAGAATTCATCACACTGAACTAATTGTGATTAGAAATCAACCTTTCTATGGGTTCTGCTAAGAGAATGGATTACAACTAACTTTTTATGGCTTTATTCGTCTGTTCTAAGCGAGTTCATGCAACTAATCACTGAATCACTTATTGTCTTTGGACATACACTAAAACACAGAGATATTTCAGAATTCATCACATTGAACTAATTGTGTTTAGAAATCAACCTTTCTATGGGTTCTGCTAAGAGAATGGATTACAACTAACTTTTTATGCCTTTATTCGTCTGTTATCAGCAAGTTCATGCAACTAATCACTGAATCAT
>NC_070585.1:5638193-5643193 GCF_027409825.1 Scomber japonicus
AGATTTAGGATTTTTTAATAAATAGAGAATAAATATTCGCACCCGTATACAAACAGGCGCAGTCTGATTGGTCAATACTAGCCGGCCTTCTATTGGTTGACAGCTTTGATCCACAAAAAATCCGAGAGCAGAGCAGAGATCTGCGAGCACAAGTTCCCTGAGCACGAGAGGAAGAACTTGAGTTTGAGCGCAGGAAATCTGTGCGAGCAGTGTTGTAACCGAGTGCGAGGACACACTGTGAGCATGCGCAGAGCAAATTTGAGTGCGAGAGCAGAGTTTTGAGAGAAAATATCACAAAATCTGAGCATGAAATCAATAAATACTGCTCTCAAATCCATTTAATATGCTCTTGAATTAAGATAGGGAATAAACTCCATAGATAAAGACATAAATAAAACAAAAGGAACCCAGAAATTGTTTAGATGTGTTCAAGTCTTTATTTAGAGAAGTGCTTGTAGGGTTATATTATATCATATTAATTAATATTAATATTATTATCATTATATTATTATTATTACTATTATCATCACTATTATTATAATTATGTTGCTATTACCATTATATTATTATTATTATTATCATCACTATTATAATTATATTACTATCATCATTGAATTAGTCCCAGATAGCAGAGTCATTGAAACAATGTTAAATCAACATTGTTTTGTCAACGTTAAGTCACTGAAACAACGTTGAACCAGGGCCGTTTCAAGGAATTTGGGGGGCCCAAACAAAATGGACTTGGAGGCCCCCCTACCACCGCCGCCCGCCGAGGCCGACACCCCTGGACCACAGCAAAAAAACCTACGCCTCACCATCCCACCCCGCCCGCCCAAAGCCTACAGGAAACACAGCATAGACACACTGTTGAAGTTCAACCACACATTATATCAATAAAATATTTCTTAATAGTGCAAATACTGCTTACAAATGTTGAATATAGGCCACTGCACACATAGTATGTTTACTTATTTTATTTGAACATTTGCAATCAACACATACAAAAAATTGCAAATTCGGTATTAAATATAAAATCCAACATAGATAAAAGTACACACACACACACATATAAGATTAACCTTTAAAAAATATGCAAATTATCTACATCTGCTGTTTGCGAGCCTTTGCTTCAGCAAAGGCAACCACAATGTCCTCCATGTCCAAAGACTGGCGAACATCACACTCAATTGACGTAACGGCCAATCCTGTGAGCCTCTCTTGGCTCATGGTAGATCTCATGTATGTCTTTATCAGCTTCAAAGCTGAAAAGCTCCTCTCACCTGAGGCCACAGTCACAGGGAGAGTCAGGAGTAGCTGCAAGGCAATGCTTAAATTACTGTAAAGATCCAGTAACTTTTCACTGTATATGTAGTTCAGCATGTCAAATGGGTAGGTGGCTACATGGTCTGGGAAGCCGAGTTAGCCGCCGAGTTAGCAGATGAGCTAGCCACCGAGTTAGCCGCCGAGCTATCCGCCGAATTAGCCGCCAAGCTAGCAGCCGAGATAGCCGCCGAGCTAGCAACTGTGGGGGGCCCCATTGAGGGGGATTCCGATAACAGTGTCGCTGCACTTTCCTGCATTGACCATCACAGCATTTAAAGGGACGCGCACACAGTTTGTCGTTGCATTCAATTCATAACCAGTCGTTGTCTGGGGGCCCCCGACCAGCTCGGGGCCCAAGGCAATTGCTTGGTTTGCCTGTCCTGTTGCGACAGGCCTGCGTTGAACTCTGATGTTGATTCAACATCATTTTTGCACCCTCAATTAATATTGAAATGCTGATTTTCTAACTGAAGATCAACAGAATTTCAATGGTATTTCAACTAACACAAATGTTGAAACAATGTTGAAATTTCAACCTAACTATAGATCAACCTGCTTTCAATGATATTTCAATATTAAATATAATAATATTAAACTATAATAATTACTAAATATGCCTTTATAAAAATAGGCTAATAATACAAATCCTGCTTTATCTACAGTCAGGGTGTTATGGACATAGGCCTAAATATGATGGGCCTTATTAAACAGGTTTTTCTCTAATAGCAAATGACAATCCACACATTTTTTTTTAAACAGTCATTTATTTAATCAATAAATTTCACAGCTTCTAAGGGCGTCCAATCCCTCCTGACTGGTCTGGGGTGTAATACAGCCTCTTCTGATCTGCCTGAGAAAAGGTTAATTCGTTTGCAGTCCCCATTTGTAGTGTCAGGGCATCTAAAACAGAAAACACAAGCAAAACACAAACTGTCAGTTAAATAGCTGTTACTGTACATGTCATTGTGCAAGTGGTGTGCAGATTCAGATATTAAAAAGAAACAAAAATAAGGCGTAAAGTACTTTAAAGACTTGCTTACTTGATAAATGATGTGGATCAATGATCTGTAAAAAGGACAAAAAAGGTTAAGTAAACAGCAATTTAACATTAACAACCAACCACAGTCCTGATAACTCTACAGCAAGTGTTTTTGTAACCATGGAAACACACAGCTTGTACGTGAATCTGCTGTTACTGTGCATGTATTGTGACTTTATCTTTAACTTATAATATTCAATAAGTTATAGTAATCATTATGCCGATTGTGTCCAAGCACCATCCATAGCTGTCATGTCGCTAGCGTAAATGCTAACTTCAGAAGAAAAGTGAACTTATCTTTTCTAATATCTCTGTAATTAACAAAATGGCTGCAAATTGGTCATATTGCTTTTAAATTGAGCGATAATATGGACTGTATGTATCCTCGATCGCTGATCCTAGATAACATTGTCCTCATACAGTTAAAAAGATGAGCTATCTTAGCGAGCTATGCTAATGCTAACGCTATGTATAAACTTCATCAATAATTTCACATCCTGTTTATTTAAAGCTAACATTTCCACGAAATAAACCGGTAGGCCTACATAAATGCTTGCTTGCTTGTGAGGAACCGCAGCAGCAGAGCAGGTGCGGGGGGAGGAGCCCCTCCCCTTGATGGGCCATTAATTAAGGCTGAGGTGAAGGCAGAAAGGACACCACAGTATTCTGCTCTTCTCTGCTCTGACTCTCAGCCATACAGCCTACACTGTTTAAAATAAGACCACATTTACATTTATCTCTGCACTTAACTATAAAATTAAAAAATGTCAACATTAAAATACGAATGTTAACATAAAAATAAAAAAGTTAACATTAAAATAAAAAAGTTAACATTAAAATAAGAATATTATTAAAGTAAGACGACTTAACTATGTAACACCCAGTTTTCACTATATGTAAATCAGTAGGACGTTTTACTAAACGAAAAGTAGTAATATTACACTGTATATAAATACTCAGTTAAGTATTAGTGCTGAACATACTTTAAGTACCAAAATTATTCATGATGCAAAATATCCAATTTCAGAATAATTATATGATTATATTATAATTATTATGGATCAATGTGTAATGTTGCAGCTGGTAAAGGCAGAGCTTTTAATGACTATAGAGCTGGGCTGAATTTCCCTCTGGGTCTCAATATATTCTATATTGACCTATAACAGTACATAAACATTTATTCACTGATTATAGTGAAAATACTATATTTCCTCCTAAATTGCAATGGACTAGAAGAATAAAATAGCAGAATGTTCACTGGCCTTGTCTCTTTATTAATTGTGTTTTACGTTTCACCCACCTTACTGGAACTTGGAGATTTTGTCTACTTTTTGAATTTTTCCTCACCCTGCAATACATGCTGATCTTTACTGTTATATGTTTAACTTGTTAATTACTCATGTTACATTGCTGTTGTATTGTAATTAGTATGCAGCAACAACACAAAACATATGTCATTGATTTTTTTGATAGTCTTCTTTAGTTGTTGATTCATCTCCGAACTGTATTGAAATTATTCAAGGTTTATGTGTCCCTGGTAAGGATCCTAAGGTCCATCACATGAGATCACTGACTTACTAGTATGTTAACTTATATAATATCAGCTAAATAACAAAGTGGTATAGCTGTATATTTACTTTGGTGAGTTTTTGTGTAGACAGAGACTCCCAAGAACAAGCTGCAGGTACCATTAGGGCACTAGAAGAGGGAATAGACCCAGAGCCTGAAGCTTATACACAAGGGCAGTGGTCGCCAACCCGTCGATCGCCATCGATTGGTAGATCTTTGAAACTTTCCCTGTAGATCCTGAAAATAATAGAGGAATAATCACACAAATACATTATGGCTGATTTATGTTCAGTTTTGCAAGCTCCTCTCTTTCACTCTATCTCTATCTCTCTCGATCCAGTCATGTATATTTCCAGCGTAACAGGCTGCATTAAATTGACCAATAAGATCACACAGCACATTTACTGTCACAAAATGACAATATACGGCACTAGCAGGTGATAGCCGATAGACTGCAATGTCGTTAGCTGGCATAGCAGAGGCTCCAAGAAAGAAGTCGAAAACGTATCATTTCCATCCAGAATGGGAAGAGGAATTTCTTTTCACCATGGTGAAAGACAAGTGTGTGTATGCTGTGCCACCAAACTCTAGCACTGTCTAAAAGAGGAAATCTGGAGCGTCACCACAACACCAACCACGACAAATTCAAAGACAGCTTCCCCGCCAAGAGCGCAATCCGTGCTAGGAAAGTTGCTGAGCTGAAAGCGGGATTGAAGGCCCAGCAGTCGCTTTTCACAAAACCTGCTGCTCAAAATAAGGCTGCGACTGAAGCTTCATTTCGTGTAAGTCACCTTTTGTCTAAACACAAGAAGCCTTTTACAGATGGCGATTTATTCAAGGAGGCGATGGCCATCACTGCAGAGACAGTTTTCAACGGCTTCAAAAACAAAGACGACATCAAAACCGCGCTCCGCAGTGTCCAGCTTGGCCCCAATACAGTGGCCAGGAGAGTCGAGGAAATGTCAGGGGACGTGGATCGACAAGTGCTAAAAGACTTATCACACTGTGAATATTTTTCACATCAGTTTGATGAATCCCTGGATGTAATCCAGATAATAATATCTGCACA
>NC_070585.1:5665693-5670693 GCF_027409825.1 Scomber japonicus
ATCTATCTATCATCTATCTATCTTATCTATATATCTATATTAATTTGATTAGACTAAATCATTATTAATTCTCAAGTCTTTACTTTGAAAGGCACCTGGCCAGACCATTAACACACACACACACACACACACACACAAACATAAATGTGTATCTATCTATCTATCTATCTATCTATCTATCTATCTATCTATCTATCTATCTATCTATCTATCTTAATTTAATCAGACTAAATGATTTTTAATCCTCCAATTTTTACTTTGACACACACACACACACACAGACAGACACATACAAAAATGTGTGTCTATCAAACTATCTATCTATCTATCTATCTATCTATCTATCTATCTATCTATCTATCTATCTATCTATCTATCTATGTATCTATCTATCTATCTATCTATCTATATTAAACCTAATTTTCAAATCAATGATTAGTTGCATGAACTTGCTGAGAACAGACGAATAAAGCCATAAAAAGTTAGTTGTGATCCATTTTCTAACAGAAGTTCTAGTTCAATGTGATTAATTCTGTAATATCTCAGTGTTTTAGTTTATGTCAAAGAGAATATGAGTGATTCAGTGATAAGTTGCATGAACTTCCTGAGAATTTAGGAATAAAGCCATAAAAAGTTTTGTAATCCATTTTCTTAGCAGAAGCCATAGAAAGGTTGATTTCTAAACACAATTAGTTCAATGTGATGAATTTTGAAATATCTGAGTTTTTTATTGTATGTCAAAGACAATAAGTGATTCAGTGATTATTTGCATGAACTTGCTGAGAACAGACAAATAAAGCAATAAAAAAGTTAGTTGTAATCCATTCTCTTAGCAGAACCCATAGAAAGGTTGATTTCTAAACACAATTAGTTCAATGTGATGAATTCTGATATATCTGAGAGTTTTAGTGTATGTCCAAAGTGATTCAGTGATTAGTTGCATGAACTTGCTGTGAAGAGACGAATGAAGCAATAAAAAGTTAGTTGTAATCCATTCTCTTAGCAGAACCCATAGAAAGGTTGATTTCTAAACATAATTAGTTCAATGTGATGAATTCTGATATATATGAGAGTTTTAGTGTATGTCCAAAGTGATTCAGTGATTAGTTGCATGAACTTGCTGTGAAGAGACGAATGAAGCAGTAAAAAGTTAGTTGTAATAGCAGAACCCATAGAAAGGTTGATTTCTAAACATAATTAGTTCAATGTGATGCATTCTGAAATATCTGAGTGTTTTAGTGTATATCCAAAGAGAATAAATGATTCAGTGATTAGTTGCATGATCTTGCTGAGAATAAAAGAATAAAGCCATAAAAAGTTATGTAATCCATTTTCTTAGCAGAACCCATAGAAAGGTTGATTTCTAAACACACTTAGTTCAATGTGATGAATTCTGATATATCTGAGTGTTTTAGTGTATGTCCAAAGACAATAAATGATTCCGTAATTAGTTGCATGATCTTGCTGTGAATAGACGAATACAGCCATAAAAAGTTATGTAATACATTTTTTTTAGCAGAACCCAAATAAAGGTTGATTTCTAAACACAATTAGTTAAATGTGATGAATTCTGAATTATCTGAGTGTTTTAGTGTATGTCCAAAGAGAAAATGAGTGATTCAGTGATTAGTTGCATGAACTTGCAGAACCTATAGAAAGGTTGACTTCTAAACTCAATTAGTTCAATATGATGAATTCTCAACTGTCTGCATGTTTTAGTGTATGTCCAACGAGAATGAGTAATTCAGTGATTAGTTGCATGATCTTTCTGAGAATAGACGAATAAAGCCATAAAAAATTTGTTGTAATCCATGCTCTTAGCAGAAGCCATGGAGAGGTTGATTTCTAAACACAATTATAGTTCAATGTGATGAATTTTGAACTGTCTGCATGTTTTAGTGTATGTCCAACGAGAATGATTAATTCAGTGATTAGTTGCATGATCTTGCTGAGAATGGACGAATAAAGCCATAAAAAGTTATGTAATCCATTTTCTTAGAGGAACCCATAGAAGAGGGTTAGGGTCAGAATTCTTCACATTGAACTAATCTTTTTAGAAATCAAAAAACCCTAACCCTTTCTATGGGTTTTGCTGAGAAAATTAATTACAGCTAACTTTTTATGGCTTCATTCGTCTGTTCTCAGCTAGTTAATGCAACTAATCACTGACTCACTTCTTCTATTTGGACATACACTAAAACACTCAGATATATCAGAATTCATCACATTGAACTAATTGTGTTTAGAAATCAACCTTTCTATGGGTTCTGCTAAGAGAATGGATTACAACTAACTTTTTATGGCTTTATTCGTCTGTTCTCAGCAAGTTAATGCAATTAATCACTGAATCAGTTATTCTCTTTGGCCATACACTAAAAACACTCAGATATATCAGAATTCATCACATTGAACTAATTGTGTTTAGAAATCAACCTTTCTATGGGTTCTGCTAAGAGAATGGATTACAACTGACTTTTTATTGCCTTATTCGTCTGTTCTCAGCAAGTTCATGCAACTAATCACTGAATCATTTATTGTCTTTGGACGTACAATAAAACACTCAGATATATCAGAATTCATCACATTGAACTAATTGTGTTTAGAAATCAACCTTCCAATGGGTTCTGCTAAGAGAATGGATTACATAATTTTTTATGGCTTTATTCGTCTGTTCTCAGCAAGTTCATGCAACTAATCACTGAATCATTTATTCTCTTTGGACATACACTAAAACACAGATATTTCAGAATTCTTCACATTGAACTAATTGTGTTTAGAAATCAACCTTTCTATGGGTTCTGCTAAGAGAATAGATTTACAACTAACTTTTTATTGCTTTATTCGTCTGTTCTCAGCAAGTTCATGCCACTAATCACTGAATCATTTATTCTATTTGGAAATACACTAAAACACTCAGATATATCAGAATTCATCACATTGAACTAATTGTGTTTAGAAATCAACCTTCCAATGGGTTCTGCTAAGAGAATGGATTACATAACGTTTTATGGCTTTATTCGTCTATTCTCTGCAAGACCATTCAACTAATCACTGAATCATTTATTCTCTTTGGACATACACTAAAACACTCAGATATATCAGAATTCATCACAATGAACTAATTGTGTTTAGAAATCAACCTTCCAATGGGTTCTGCTAAGAGAATGGTACAACTAACTTTTTATGGCTTTATTCTTATATTCTCAGCAAGATCATGCAACTATGTGCATGATCTTGCTGAGAATGGAAGAATAAAGCCATAAAAAGTTAGTTGTAATTCATTTTCTTAGAAGAACCCATAGAAGAGGGTTAGGGTCAGAATTCATCACATTGAACTAATTGTGTTTAGAAATCAACCTTTCTATGGGTTCTGCTAAGAGAATAGATTACAACTAACTTTTTATTGCTTTATTCGTCTGTTCTCAGCAAGTTCATGCAACTAATCACTCAATCACTTATTGTCTTTGGACATACAATAAAACATTCAGATATATCAGAATTCATCACATTGAACTAATTGTGTTTAGAAATCAACCTTTCTATGGTTTCATCTTAGAAAATGGATTACAACTAACTTTTTATGGCTTTATTCGTCTCTTCACAGCAAGTTAATGCCACTAATCACTGAATCATTTATTCTATTTGGAAATACACTAAAACACTCAGATATATCAGAATTCATCATATTGAACTAATTGTGTTTAGAAATCAACCTTTCTATGGGTTCTGCTAAGAGAATAGATTACAACTAACTTTTTATTGCTTTATTCGTCTTTTCTCAGCAAGTTCATGCAACTAATCACTGAATCACTTATTGTCTTTGGACATACAATAAAACACTCAAATATATCAGAATTCATCACATTGAACTAATTGTGTTTAGAAATCAACCTTCCAATGGGTTCTGCTAAGAGAATGGATTACATAATTTTTTATGGCTTTATTCGTCTGTTCTCAGCAAGTTCATGCAACTAATCACTGAATCATTTATTCTCTTTGGACATACACTAAAACACAGATATTTCAGAATTCATCACATTGAACTAATTGTGTTTAGAAATCAACCTTTCTATGGGTTCTGCTAAGAGAATGGATTACATAACTTTTTATGGCTTTATTCGTCTATTCTCAGCAAGATCATGCAACTAATCACTGAATTACTTATTCTCTTAGGAGATACACTAAAACACTCAGATATATCAGAATTCATCACATTGAACTAATTGTGCTTAAAAATCAACCTTTCTATGGGTTCTGCTAAGAGAAGGGATTACAAGTAACTTTTTATGGCTTTATTCGTCTGTCCTCAGCGAGTTCATGCAACTAATCACTGAATCACTTATTGTCTTTGGACATACAATAAAACACTCAGATATATCAGAATTCATCACACTGAACTAATTGTGTTTAGAAATCAACCTTTCTATGGGTTCTGCTAAGAGAATGGATTACAACTAACTTTTTATGGCTTTATTCGTCTGTTCTCAGCGAGTTCATGCAACTAATCACTGAATCACTTATTGTCTTTGGACATACACTAAAACACTGAGATATTTCAGAATTCATCACATTGAACTAATTGTGTTTAGAAATCAACCTTTCTATGGGTTCTGCTAAGAGAATGGATTACAACTAACTTTTTATGGCTTTATTCGTCTGTTCTCAGCAAGTTCATGCAAACTAATCACTGAATTACTTATTCTCTTTGGACATACACTAAAACACTCAGATATATCAGAATTCATCACATTGAACTAATTGTGCTTAAAAATCAACCTTTCTATGGGTTCTGCTAAGAGAAGGGATTACAAGTAACTTTTTATGGCTTTATTCGTCTGTTCTCAGCGAGTTCATGCAATTAATCACTGAATCACTTATTGTCTTTGGACATACAATAAAACACTCAGATATATCAGAATTCATCACACTGAACTAATTGTGATTAGAAATCAACCTTTCTATGGGTTCTGCTAAGAGAATGGATTACAACTAACTTTTTA